>NC_047168.1:15047666-15110166 GCF_009819705.1 Hippoglossus hippoglossus
ATTTGCTGAGGACCCATCACTTGTACCCCGCCCATCTGACCCATCTGGGGAGGGACCTGGAGACGGAGGGGAAGAGGAGGAGATCGATGGAGGGAAAGAAAAACAATAAGAACAGAGCAAGTCAAACACAGAGGTTTACTGTATATTCTCCACAAAAAAAGTGATCGTGTGCATTCATTTGATGCTTTTAAACTGAATCTTTTGGACTGTTACTATGACCAAACGATGTTTTCATCAAAAATAAACTGCACATTAATCGATAAGAAGAAGTGAGTTGCAGCCTGTTTGTACTGGGTTTTCTCGGTACACTCACCATTCCATACAGAGGCACTTGCGGTGAGGTCATGGGGAAAGCCATGGGAGCCGGAGCCTGGAGAAAAAAGCAGAAATCTACTTTGAGCAGGTGGAAAAAGCAGCGGTGGACAGAAAACACCCGACTCAGAAGCTTTATGGCTTTTTTCAGTCTGCACATGAAAACCTGTTGCACATTATTACCACAAAATCTCAGAAATAAACTCAGAATTTGAGTGTCGTCATCTCTGACAGACATCTCATCCGTCCCTATTAGAACTGTCTGGCTTGAACGCAATAAATAAACACACCGTCTGTACTGTAAGTGCAAGGAGAATATATTTAACGCTGATAAAGTGTGTGCACAGTAGGAGCACAACAACCCAGCATGCAGCAGAGGTACTTAGTGGAATCCTACTGGGAGCAATCATTACCAGAGCTTTAAGAGGGGTGGCTCAATAGGACGGCGTTTAGCCCTGCCCTCCTCACTTCACAAATCAAATACACTCCAGCTGAACGGGGCCTCAAACTCAGTTTGCTGTCGTCTACAACCCACGTGCGTCTGCGTCCATGCTGCCGACCCCCCGCTCGTCAAACTGTTAATTTATGCGAGGGGAGCGTCTGAGGTTTGTCACCGTTTCATATCAGCAAACGTCTCAGGGGGAAAATCATTTCACAAGATGAGACGTGAAGATGCACAAACCTGAAGTATATACACCAAGTATTAATATAACAGGTGTCGGATGAGTTATCTGAAGCCGGCGGTAATTTCACGGCAGAGTTACAGGCCCGGTGACAACCTCCCTCAAAGTTAACAAATGAGTATCTGCATTTTCTCCCAGTTGGGAATACCTGCAAGCATCTGCACATTACAGGATAAACACCAGTGTGACCCCCCCCCCCCTCCATCACATGTACAGTATTTGCTGCAGTCACAAGTTGAGACTGTTCTGCAGCACGTCAGCTCGCTCACCTGGAAGTCGCAGGTTTGCCACTATTTTTAAAAACTCATTAAAAGCAGCTTGCAGAAACACACGGCTGCCTTCACGGACCTAATCCATCATTGTGAACACGACTTTATAAAACGCTTCAATCACTAAGTACTTCCACTCGGCTGGAGAACGACGTTGCAGGTGAGAAGCACAGAAAACATCAGGTACATACTTTACACTAAACAGTCGTTAGCTGTGTGTTGACATCAGATATCACCTGGATTACAGAGAACAACATGTATAAGAAAGATAAAACTAACTTCTACTTATGCAACGACACCTTAATGAATGTTTTTAGGAACCAGCAGGATTTGTTGGTGGATCTTTACAAAGAGTCTAGTCTGTATTTGAACAAAACTGCTGTAATTATTCTCGTAAGTCGTGGGAAAAAAGGAAATAATTTATATTTTGTCCCTTGGCTGAGAATATTGTGTCATGTACTGTTACAGTTGGATTAAATGGGGTTTGACGTTTTGATCGTTGCTTTGTGTTTTAGATTATTGAAGGATCTTAAGTTTGGTTAATAAGGAGTCGCTGGGATGAACTAGACGGGAACTTTCTTTCTGCCGCACACCTCAGTGGGTCTGTTATATAATCGGTATGGGACTAAACACCATGTGACACGGGCAGCACAGACTACAACCCTAGTCCTTATATTATGAAAATGCATTGTTTCTGTAAAATACGTTTTCTTTACATACATTTTTATCAACCGACCGATAAACCGGTCACTGGGTCGATGAAAGACGTAAAGAAAAGAGTTTTTGTTGAGTCAGTCGACCTATTGAACGGATCTCAGGAGGAAACAATACGTCTGATCAGGTTTCAGCTTTGACTTCCAGCCTCCAGAGAGAACAAGCCTCTGAAATCTGATCATGACCATTGATCAGTGTGAACTCCCACAGCAGCTGCCTCACAGGCGAGAGATGAATCCCACCTGCACCTGAGGATCGAGGCTCCGCTCAACAAACCGTCTGTCTGAGCGTTTTGAGACCCGTCCGTCCGTCTCGCCTGTGGGCATCAGTCCTTTTTATTTTCTAAGAATGACAAGATGATGCCTGGGAGAAAAACGCAGCAGGTGTCGTGACATTTATGCAGCGCTACACCTTCTCTGTCAGTGTTTCAGTCCGTCTGTCTTTGAGCTCAGGCGCTTTAACATTCTTCCTCGTCTGTATCAGTCTTTTTATTCTGCCCTTTCCTTTCTCTCTAGTGTGTTGCCCCTAACTAGCGGTCTATATATCTATAATATTTTATAACATCTTTCATCCTGGTTTTAGAGATTCAGAGCTGAACTTTTGCAACTCCCTGTGCCATCTGCCTCTAAAGGCCACTTTGGTTCTTTTCCATCTGTAAAGTCAGACAAACGACCTGAAACGACCTGCACGTGCAACTGAAGGATAAATAAGTGAAAAGCTTTGCAGGATTTCCAACCGGCACTTTAAGTATCAAGCGAGCGGAGACCGTCACAACCTCACCGTGCTGGTGAGAATCTCAGATATGGATTTTATTTATGCCAGTGATGCACGACAGTCAGATTATGAGCCGCTGTGCTACCTGTGATGTTCTGCTCTGACTTGTTTATTGCGTTGTGGCGAATACAGGCTGGATTCGCCGCTTTTAGACTTTTACATCTGTCAGAGTTAATGGTTTATTTCTTCAGGACAATCATGTCTCCAACAAAATAAACTGTTCAGGGTCAAAGCTGCATTTGTTTTTATATTCTTGTTGAAGTTCACCGCTCACCACAGAAAGCAAAGAGTTTTATTTTATTTTGCTGAGGGAATAACTGACACATTTTTCTGTTTTGCCGAAGTTTCAAAAGTCTGTAAACCAGAAAGATCTTGACCTGTTTAATCTATTAGCACATGCTGATGGGTAACAAAATGCTGACAATGCTCCATATTCCCATAAAAACAGTCGTCACACGACATCAATTTTTCATAAAGCACTTTGAGCATTTCCTGCACGTACTGGAAGCCGTGGACCAATCACAACAGAGTGGTCCAGCTGGCCAATCGGAGCAGTTTATGCTTCTGCGACAAAGCCAACCCAAAAAACTCTTGAGTAAAAACTGCATCAACCCTGTATAAACATTTAATACATAGACTTGCACACAACTGTTCAATATCACAAGTTTTCAGACCTTGTTATTAAATATGTATTTGTTCTTTATTAACTAGTGCAGAACATGATGCCTGAAAAACAGAGGTGACGTCTTTTTGTGAACATTTTCTTCAAGGAATTCAATTAAAAAGACGGAAGGTGACAGGGAGAGATGAAGAGGAAGTTGGCAGGAGGAAGGATAGAAGCACATAATAGAAGGTATTTAGCAGGTCGTTAAGACCGAACAGGGATAAGTACTTACATAACTAGTATAGAACATTCCATTCTGCATCAGGACGCAACAGGGAAAAAGACAAAAGACAGAGAGAGAGAAAGAGAGGAGGAAGAGGAGAGAGCGACAGAGCGAGAGTTAAAGAGAACCCAAGAA
This sequence comes from Hippoglossus hippoglossus, assembly GCF_009819705.1. Lineage (NCBI taxonomy): Eukaryota > Metazoa > Chordata > Actinopteri > Pleuronectiformes > Pleuronectidae > Hippoglossus > Hippoglossus hippoglossus. The sequence goes on from NC_047168.1 coordinate 15,051,441, forward strand.
GAGCGAGATGATGAAAATGAGTTTGAGATGATGAAAGAGGGAGGCAAAGAACGAGCATGATGAGATGGAGACGGAGAGAAGGAAAGAGGACGACAGAAAGAGTTAGAGAATGAAATAAGGGAGGTCGATGTCAGAAAGACGGGAAACGGGTTTGGAATATAAAAAAGGGAAAGATGAATAAAGAGAAGAGGTATATGAAAGATTTGAGAAAGTCAAACCGAAAAGGTAGAAAGACAACACGTAGGCAGAAAGAGACCAGGAGGAAGCAGACGAATACAATAAGACAGAAAAATAGACGAGGGGTCACAACACGGTCGGGCAGATGTCGAGGGCAGTGAAGCGAAAACAGGACGGAGGAGATGACAACGCAAAACACAAGTCGCGGTGAAACAGGAACACGAGCGAAGACGGGAAGGAAGACGAGTGGATGACAGTGCAAAACATGAGGTGGACGAGCGGGACAGGAAGGAGAGATTAGAGGAGATGACAGACGGGGGGGGGGGGGTGAAGGTGGAAGAAAGGAGCAGACCAATAGGAGAAGGAGAGAGAGGGGAAAAAGAGAAAATGATAGATATTGGAGAAAGAAAGAAAGGAAGAGTTAGTGACAGTTTGTCCTCGTCAGCCAGAAACTGCAGACAGACACACACACACACTGATGCACAGGCAGTTATATACTTGACTTTCATTTATACACACAAGGTACAACAGATACTCTCATGCACACAGATTCATTCAGTGTGTGAGCGCAAGGCAACAGTTTTACATTTTGATTTACAAATCAATGTGTCTGGAGGTTTTTTGTACGAGGGAGTTTCACTTATTATCACTTAACAAAACCAATAAGCAAATATATACAACTTGAATTAAGAAAATAAAAGTTTCTCATGTAAAATACTTTTTTTTTGCATCTTTTATTCTGTAAAATAAAAGTTAATCTGCAAACATATGTGAAAGGCTCATATCAGCTGATTTTTATCAGTCAACCGATAAATGGCTCAGGTTCGTAAACCTGGATGATGATTGGTTCATATAATGGTTTGTCACATTTCTCGTGTTTTGTCTTGTAACGACGCTGCAGCCCAAGATTTTAGATTCAAATTACTAATAGAAGTATATGTATATCTAATATATATATCCTTTCAGTAACATTCTCATAGTCTCCTTACCACGTGTTGTACAGGCATGGGCTGTGGGGCCACGGGCGCAGGGCCCCACTGTGTGGTCGACATGGTCTTGTTCTGCCAGTTGTGCCCCCCCGTCAGCTTCTTCTCTCCGGGATGGCTCCAATGCATCTCTGGCCTGGGAGAGGGAGGAGCAGGGCCACAAAACGAGCGCACCGTCAGGGTCACATTTTCAACCTCAGACACAAATCATGTCCTGGAAGCGTTTAATCGTTATATAAATTTCTCTTCCACGATGTACACGAGTAAAGAAAGAATGAGTTTGCACGTGCTGCAGGAATTTAAACGCCTTAAGCACATACGACCATTTAAACTGTTCAGAGCGAGAGGGTACAGCAGGAAGGCGTATTGGCTTTGCCGCTGTTTAAAGCCTCCCACCTAACAACATAAGATCAACTTAAAAACATCACAACTCAGGACACTCACTTCTTGGCTTGGGTCCCAACGAACTGCAGATCTGAGGAGGGACAGAAACCAGAGGAACTCAGTGATCATCATTTAAAAAGGGAGGTGTAACATTTAGTCTAATCCAGGAGGTGGCTACGGTTAGATTGGATTATTTATTGTTAAACAGGAGAGAATAAAGACATTTTCTGCCACGTGAAAGCAAAATGGCTCTCGGAAAGATTTCATTTAAGTTTTACCACCAAGTAAAAGGTATGTTTCTGGGAACTCACTGCCCACAAGGTTGGCCAGAGAGGAGTCGAGGTCGTTGGCTAGCATCTTTCCTCCATGATGGATGGTCATTTGAGGCGGAGGTGCGGTGTGCGCGTGAATCGTCGGCTTCATCAAGTCTCCGAGAGCATCGAACCCTGCAGGAGAAACATACTCAAACATGTGAATAAGATGGAAAACAGGATACATAGAGGGACACAGACAGGTTAGTGCAGCATAAAGTCCCAGAGGAAGGAAGTGCAGGCATATCCCATTAAATATACATCGATATACAAATAACATTTGATGAAACAGCTCAGAACCAGCAACCAAATCAAAGATGGAAACGAGGAGGCACAGCAGGTGAAGGTTTGGATGTTCACACACGTTTGAATCAAGCAGATGATCAGCATTTTAAGAGTTAGGTAGGCAAAAAAAGGAAAAGCACAAGAATGGATTGACAAAACAATTTTATTTCATGTCATGTAAGATGTAAAGGATTTTTTGAAAACCAACTCAGGTGATGTCATTAGAAGTTTCCTTTAAATTCAGTCAAGCTGCACCACATCACACATCAGTCCCCTAATTATCAGATTTCTTTAAGCAAGATCCACGAATTGGTCTTGACGAAAACATGAAAAACGTCAAAATAGTCCAAATCTCACAATCTTACGTAAAGTGTTTTAATGGGTTCTTTCCTGACCCACACAAGAACCTTCTGACAAGTTCTGTGGAAACTTGCTGACAAACAAACCAACACTGGTTTCCAGAAACCGGTTCCAATTAGCCAGTACATGCCAAACCAACCACAACGCAGACAATACCAAAACCACAGCAAAGCAAAGCAGGTGCATTCATATTCCACATTTCAACACAGAGGCAATTCAAAGCGCTTCACATTAAATATAAAAAGGTATGACTAAATGCAAAAGCGACAAAATAAGCAGTTAAACGATAAACAGTTGCATGAGGGATACTAAATTAAGAGATACACGTGTGAAAGTATCAAAGCAGTGTAAGAAATTAATATTTGATTTAAACATCAAAAAAGTGGCGACAAACATCGCAGCACGTGTCTAGTTCACCTCTGATGAGAACACGTGGTGCAGGTAGCAGCAATGCTAGCTAACAGTTAGCTAGCAGCTAAGTCTAACGAACACCACAACAAAACGGCTCAAGCTGTATTTCTGTATTTCACGTGAAACAAGTATAACGCATAGCGGGGAACCGGGAGCTAGCCCGAGAGGAGCTAACCCGAGAGGAGCTAGCGGTGTACACACCTTGTCGTACAGGATCCTGCGGTAAACCGAGAGGAAGCGACCGCGATGCAGCGACGCGACAAACTAAAGAAACACCTGGTGACGCACGGACAATCACGTGGTCGGAGTGGGCGTGCGCGTCCCACGTGTCGCGACACAGAAATTATCCCCCGACAGAAACTGTGCCCGCATTCACGGGAGCGCGCCTGCACTTAAACGCGTGACGTAACTACGATTTTATCACAGTCAATGAAAAACAACGTTAAATTCATTGTTATGAATGAGGAGTTGATCACATGACTCAGAAATCAAAACAGACGTTTCTCAAATGTGTATATTTCTCATTATAGATCCTGTAACTATAGAGAACAAGATAATTATTTCATGTTTTCCACATCGTTTCTAGGCTATAGAAATATATCTATAACTATAGCAAAAGTTAATGCAGTACATGTACGAACAATACCTCTGATAGTGAATATGGACTACATCTTTATTTCCGAGGAAAAGTTAAAGCTGGATACTCATTGAAAACAAATGTGTATCCAGCTTTAACTTTTCCTCGGAAATAAAGATCTAGAGAGCCGCCTCAACTTTCATCCTGATTCTACCACTTTCTCCAACATGTCCACTTCCACGTTAACCGCTGTAACGAAGCCGAGCTGAACGGTTTTCGTCTGAGAGTATTGCTGAGCTGAGCCTCCTTAACGTGAACCTAGATCTCGCCGCCTGCCTTTCCGTTAATTTAATTCTTCCTGACCTATTTCAGCGTTTTTTCCCCCCCGACACTGACGGAGGTTCCTGTTCAAAGCAGATCCACTTCACCCAGACACGCCTCTTTGTCTCCACGGAAACAAAGCACAGTGTATAATCCCTGACTCAGTAGCTTGCAGCCAGATGATTGATGTGTGTCAATCATCAATTGATGTTAGTTTTGAACTTGTGTGTGTGAGATATTGTTTGTCCATGTCTGGTGTAAATTAGTCATTTCCTGTGTGTGTAAGCACCTTTGTCAACAAGTTCCCATGTCAGCACTCATTCAGCTAATGGCTCAGCTGTGTGTGTTGCTTTTGGCGGCCGATATTGGCAAGTAAAATAAATTTGGCTGATTGAAAAATTCCAATAATTGCTACGATTGATGAATGAAAACGAAATGTAATCGAGGCTTGATATTTTACAGTTTAACAAAGATGCTGATGCCGATGTGTCGCCGAGGAGCTGATATTATCTGCCGATAAATCGGTCGGGCCCTCGTGTGTACGTGGTGGAGTACGGAGTCAACGAGGCAAAAATAAAAGGGGAAATTGACGGTAAAAGTGAAAACGTAACCTTGTGATATGCTTTTATCATTAACAACCGGGTTTGGGTTAGTTTTCTATTCCTGCCGAAAGGAAGCGTAAATAAAGACAGGAGCAAAGCTGGACAGAATTGTAGTTAGAATGAGAAAGATATGAATGAAAGAAGACTACTGTAAATGTACGTGGATCCTGCAGAAACCAGAGGAGGAGGAGGAGGAGGAGAGGGTTGGGGGGGGGAAAGAGAGGCAAAGGAGGGTGGAAAAAAAAGAGGCAGGAATAATATTTAGTTAGGAAGCGGTGTGTTGCTCTGACAGCGGTGCTGACACAAGAGGTTCAGAAAACACTTTTCCTGCTAGCTTAGCAGATGAGAGAGAAAGAGGGGGAAGCTCACACAGACGGAAAGAAGTGGAACGGAGAGGAAGAGGAAAGTTGGAGAGAGAAGAAAGATGAGGGGGGGGGACGAAGAAAGCAGCGGGAGAAAGAAACATAGTTTTGTTCCTCTATCTTTTTAATTCTCTCGACTCTAATTTCTCTCCCCACTGTCGGCATTTCCATTATTGTTGTCACGGAGATAAAACACTTTGGCAATGTGGGTGATTTTTATTTTTTTTTTGTTTCTTCAAGCTCGGTGTCAGTAAAGCCCAGTGAATTAAATTGAACCGAGGGAGCAAGAGAAGAGAGTCTGAGATAAGGGGTGGGGGGAAACAGAGTGAAACAAGCCCTTTCAGTACATCACACACCACGGGGCAGCGGCGGGGGGAGAACGGAGGGTGGGAGTCGGAGGGGGTGGAGGTGATGAAGCGAACGCTGAGCTGGATGCACTGATGTGGGGGGGGATAACGCTGCCCGTGTTAGTTTAGGTGTTTCAGCCACGGATTTGACAGTCGACTGCGTTGAAGATCAAAGTGAAGGAAGCAAATCCACGTCAAGGGTTCAATTCCGACACTGCGGAGGAAATCTGTTACTTGCAACTAGATGTGAGAGAAACTGAGAAAAGGTTGAATGATCTAAAAACCCTTTGCAGACGCCGAGCACGTGACACTGCTGGGTTCATCAGTAAAAGAGACGGAGGTGATCTGTATTGTTGTCTTTGGTTATATTTGGAATGTCAGTCGGCCGAAACGGCAAAAATACAGTGGATAAATTCACCACTTAAATAATATCTTCTTGTTTGAAACACGGTGGGTGGTGGATGTCACGCAGAGCAGCAGCCTTCTCCAATGACTGAATATAAAGACGGATGACACATCTCAATTTTCTCCCACTATCTGATCACGAGTTTGTCTGAGCTGCAAATCATGATGCATCACCACGTTTTTCATGGCATCAAATAAGTGATTAGAACCAAACTCATCAGCAACAGGAACACTTGAACATGCATCAGTGTGATAGGAAACAGCTAAAATGATGGGAAACATCTTCGAGAATAAATCTATTAGACGGGTAATTTGACTTTTTGGACTGTGCCAGTGTTTCTGAGTTTATTGTATGAAAGCAGGACTTTTACAGAGTTTTTCATTCATCGGAAGATTCACTTTTTAAAAATGGAGATGGTGTCATGTTTAGAATAAGAAATGCTCCTCACATATGGTGAACAAATAAAAAGATAAATCCGAGAGAATGGAGACGCATCGATACGAGCAGGGACGCAGAGGGGAGGAAAACTTTAAATGCTCATTAAAAATAATGCAATTATCAAATTCTGAAACCTGATTTTAGAAAAACAAACCAAGAATCCGAGTATTGGATTCTTCTCGGGGAGGATTCAGCGAATAACAAATGCAGCAAACACAACATTTGCTCAAAATCAAATAAACAAATTAAATAAAAACGAATGTGAATGGAAATAGAAGAAAAGAAGAAGAGGCCGCGAAGAAAAACAGGGAGAAAGATAATTGCAGGAACTGTCAAAGTAAACAGAAGACAGATATTAACGATGGGAAATGAGAATACAAAGTAAAGACCGCACAAACACACAAAAAGCTTCAACACTGTGCACAGCCATCCCCAAAAAATATGATCTCCACAACAATGCCTCCTTCTAATACAGTTTAAAGTGGACACAAAATTTCAAATAAAGACGATGCACTTTGCGGAGGAGACGGAGAAAAGAGTCTTGTTTTGTAAATGTAAAGAGGCAGAGAAAAGAGGAGGAGGAGGAGGAGGAGAGCAGATGGAAAGGAGTTGCCTGGGTGATTCTTGCCTTGTGAAGTGTGATGGGGAGACGATGAGGCAAAAACCGAGCGAGAGATGAAATAAATGGAGGGTGGAGGGAGGAGGAGGAGGTGGTGGTGGTGGTGGGTGAGGGACGATGTGAACAACAACAACAAAACAGAATGAGCAGAAGCAGACAGATGGGAAGGAAATGACAGACGACGCAAGAACAGACACAGACGTGGACGCACACACGGTTACAAACACTTAACAAATATACAGACACGTGGACGAGCACACACACACGGATACAGTAGCTACACACATGCAGGGGGTTTGTGTGAGAGGCTGCCAGTGGCCCAGATGGTGTACTGGTGGTTGTAGTGGCAGCTTCAACACAGGCTCTATTAATAGGAAGGAGTTAGTTTGTCTCAAGACAAAGGCAAACTGCACTGGAGCCTCCAGCTGGTTCTGCTGAGCGTCGCAGAACACACTGACGAGGTCCAACAGGAAATCAACAGCTCACGAACGGAACCTGAGGCTTCGACTCCTTAAATATTTACTGGAATACAGAAGACACTGATTTCTATTGGCTGCAGCTCAATGCATTCAACTAATCCAGATGATAATTGACTTAGAATGAAGATCTGGAGAACCGTTCATCTAATTGGCCACACGCTTGGCCTGGAAGTACCTTAATGAATTTGGTGCAATGTGGAAATGCAATACGTTCAATACAAGGAAAAAACAAGGACGCACAACTTCACTGAGGATAAACCAGGTAGGATGAACACAAGGTTTTCTAACTTCACTCTGCACCACAGAGTCCAGCACACGAACAGTAAAGAGTGACAGTTTATTGTAGAAGTGTTTGAGGACGACTCACTGATGACGAGGAGTAATTCTGAAGCGGCTCCGGAGCGTCAACACAGGCCAAAGCAATCAGCTCATTCTAAACAGACCATCCCTGCACTAGTTACACTAACTATAACAACAACGTGATTGTAATACATCAGATTTCATGGTTTAAGGAGGTTTTTCCAGACTTGTGGTTTGTGATCTGGCTGCGTTTGATGATCCTGTCAAACAAATCAGTCTCATCAGGATGAGGGGTAAGACGATGCCAGTTCTCAACGAGGCTCTCCTCTGAAGAATCTAATTCTACAACACCAACTCGTTCCTCCTCTGAAGTCTCACAGCTTCCGCCTGCTCCTCTTCCCTCCTTCATCTCATGATGAAAAGCGTCTGCAGATGACCTCTGCAGGGAGTCGCTCTTATCTGCTGTGCCTTTCTGGTTGTTTTTTTTTTTTTTTGTGGAGCCGTCGATAACTCACCGTGCCTTAAAATCATACACTCTGCCGGAGCTTCTCGGGACCAGAGCGGAGTCGAGAGGCAGCGAGATTGATTGTGTCAGTTGCTGAGAGGTTAAAAGAAAGTGAGCTAATAAGAAGGCCCGGAGCCAAAGTCTCCGACCGGCAACACTTAGAAGCCATCGGTCCAAAGCAGTCGCCATCACAGGCAGGACAGCACAACAAGGCAGGATTAAGCAGTTTGAGCAAAAGGTTTGGCACACATCGTCTGCTCCTATCGGGACTTTACGATGCTGCGTCTTTCACTGGACTCAAAGATTCTGGTTGGTGGTTAAATTATGTAGTTTTCCTATTAGAATAAATGAAAAAAAACCCTGTAGAAATACACACAAAGAGAAATTATCCTGTCGATCTGTTACAGAGCTGGGATCAGTTAACTTTTAATTCAGTCTAGTGAAAACAAAACTCTGACAAAGACTCTTGAAGATTCGTACTTTACTTAAAAAAAGACATTTTATATTCTCATTTAAACTGGGTGGAAAAGTTGATGACATAAATTTCCAATCAGGATTTAGCAAAATCAAGCAAAATCAAATCTGACATAGTCCTAAGGAAGTAGATTAGATTGGATGTTGAGTGTTTAACTTTATATTAATTATTGCTTATATCTAGCTTATCTACTGATAAAAACTAATCCTCGAGATCTGACACCAAGTTCTTCTTTCTTTACTTTAAAATCCAGCTGAAGTGTAAATTAACTGACCCCCGCTGACAGAGCTTGAGTTTTGTCGTCAGAAACTTAATAATAATTCAAGCAACAGGTTAAGTGACGAAGCCACGAACACCCGCCGAGTTTCAGAAACAGCCACAAGTTGCAGGGAACAAGTCAGAGGGTTAGTCAAAATGCTCGAGCCGCCAGCAAAGCCAAAAAGGTTTTAGTTTTCAGTTAAGGATCCGTCTGGACAGTCAGACAGAGCAGGCTTTTTTTTACCGGCTGCAGGTTGTGGGCCGTTGTTACTGGGTTCAGCTTTATTCCCAAACACGGCATCGAAATCTACGGTCATGGTCGGTGCAGTCTGCTGCAGAGGCTGGCTCTCCAGTCCTGAGGGATGCAGTTAAATATGACACATTAAAACCCTGGTTGTGCTTTGGAAGCTGCAGAATGGTCTTTATCGGGGGGGGGGGCCTTAAAGGGACAGGAGCTAAGACCAAGTGTTTCAGACAGAGGCTGAAAAGAGGAGCTGCAGCGATGGACAGCAATGGACATGAAGACCTTCTCAAGTAATAACACCAATTATTAACTATATAAGCATTTTCAACTGGAATACAAAAGAAAATATTTAACATCAAACTGTGATTTGTCTTTACAGGGACCAAAATAACAGCTTTGAAGTGGCAACGATTCCACCACCTCCTGCTAAACTAATCCTGTTAGATGAGGAACATGAACCTTACAGTCTCCAGCACACTGCCATTGTTGCTGCTTAGTAATTTGGGCGTCTGCGTGAAGGCAGCCGGGAGCGTCAGGAGAGTTAAGTCTGCGAACGAGGAAATCCACCGATGCACCTTTTGTTTTTTTTCGTCTTCATCCGCATCCCTGTCGGGGGATTAGGGTGCGGAGCCTCAGAGGGAGGCTGCCTTTGTGCGATGCACGAAACAAGAGCACACGACACGGTGCACCGCATCGGATATTAATAAACATGATGTCGGCGTTACAGCGACGCTTTCAGGGAACACAACGGGAATAAAGCCATTTCGACAACTGACAGACTAAACTAAACATGGGAGGCAGAAAATAGAATCGCAATAAATGTGGTGTCTGAGAAATAACCCTTTTCTCCCAGGACATACCCAACTAGCACATTGTCTTTTGTCTACATGTATATTGCTTTTAAATTCATAATCGATAATAAAAACCTACCTGCTAAAACACATTATCACTAAATTGGATGATTTAGGCAGTTAAACATTTCCAACACCAACTTATATGTTAAAATAAATTGGCAATGATTCCTAAGATGATATCGAACCCTTGTGACAATAAAATGTAACTGAGGTTTGATATTTTACAGTTTAACCAAAACCTTTATTATAAGTAAGTAAAAAAAGAAAGAAAACACAAATACAACTACAAAATATAAATGTAAATGAACTTTACTGTTTTTTTTTATTCTGTAAAATAAAAGCTTTCATAGCAGCAAACATAAAACTAGATACCGATGTTTATGACAGGCTCATATTTGATTTAATTCTCCACCACGAATTTATGTTTTTCCCCCCCCCCGAGATTCATTCCAACAGTTAATTTAAACAAGTGTGTCCTCTGCTGCCGCCTGACAGAGACGTCACCGGCGTCTGGTTTATTTACGGCCTCGGACGTTTACAGAGCAAAGTGTCCTTTGTGTTCTTTCTGACAGAAGCTCGGGGGATATTTATCTCAGCTCCCGTGTCAGAGCCGCTGATAGAGTTAAGGGATGATATCTCAGCTAAGACTCTGAAGTCTGGACCGAAACTCTTTATCAATGGCTTCAGTTTAATCCTCGGTCATAAAGCCTGTAATACTCTGCACCAACTGCTCCTCCGGACTCGTCTCTCCGCTCCCGTTTCATTTTGAGGAAAACTGATTCCGAGCTGAAATGTCGCAAATCAAGGTGTTTGAATCTTAGATGAAGTTTCCACACACTGTTTTACTGCTCAGGGCAAAGACTGTAAATAACGACGGAGCTAAAATATATATATATTTTTCATTTTATTGTATATTTTGGAGCCAGAGTCAGCGCAGGAAGCGATCGTGAAGTGGAGCCACGGCATCAAAGCCTGCGCTCGACAATCGTGGAGTCAGTCTCAGCTGTCAATCATGACGTTTCACCGCATTCTTACGTCATCAAGTAACTAATCAAACCAAACATACCACAGATGGATGGTGAGACGGGTACATGAGTGGCCAGTGGGAATATTTCAGAAAGAAATTCATTTATGTGTGTGTGCAGGCCTGTGTTTGTCTTATTTGCATGTCCGGGTCCCTGCTGGTGCCTTCATATATATGTAAATACAAGTGCGTGTGTGTGTCTGTGCGTGTGTGTGTCTGGTGTGTTGTGTAGGTAACGTACCTCCCCAGGCACTGTTGGCGGTGGAGATGGAAGGATTGCTATGCACAGCGGGGATGAAGGCCGGCTGAAGATCAAACAGGTCACTGTTCAGATTGGGCACGCTGACGAGTGAAGGAGGGATGATGAGAAAAGGGGGGGGGGGGGGGGGGGGGGGGGGAGGATGAGAGGGGAAGAAAGAGGAGAAGTGATTGAGAGTGAAACAAATCAACAGGTGAACAGGTCAGGACAAGAGAAAAGGAAGATAAGATAGACAAATGAGACAGAGCATAAATATTTAATCAATTCGCATAAATAGCTAAAGCCACAAGTAAGAACTGTTCATTTGTCACAGATAAAGATTAATTTCTCTCTCTCTGAAGGGCTGTAAACATTGGGACGAGAGCAGTAAAACAGGTAGGAGCAGTAAATTACAGAGCGTGTTGGAGTGTGAGCACGTGAGGGTAAAATCTGTTCAGATTATCAATGAATGGACTAGTTTCACTGTAACTCTGCTGGTCTGGGATGTGAGGACGACGGCACTGGGTTCTTCTGACTGGAGTGAATATCACGAAGCTTTCAAACTCCTGGTAGTGAAGGAGTTCTTCACCCATCATCTCAGAAATCCATAAAGTAGTTTATCAACCCTAAGTATTTTCTGGGTGTTTTTTTATTTGGTTGTTTGGCAACGTTGTGATTATTTCTGACTTCTAACACTCGAGAAAGTCTTGTGCATTGAATCATAAATTATGAAAGAACCAAAATATTCCGCTCTCAAATAATTTGTCCTCTTCTGCTGCTGCAATGACCTATTTTTTTTCCTGTCTGTCTGTCCCTCTTTGCACGTGTGTTAATTATTCACTAACTCAAAAATTAAAAGGACTTATTATAATTAATGGAGAGTGCAGACGTTCTTCTGTATATTTGTCACTGTGACTTGTTTGGTCAAACTAGTGTGCATGCGTGTGTGTGTGTGTGTGTGTGTGTGTGTGTGTGTTGTGTGTGTGTGGTGTGTGTGTGTGTGTGTGTGTGTGTTGTGTGTGTACCTGTTGGCGGACAGCGTGGAGGTGAACAACTCTGGGGTTTGTGTGATGTGGTGGTTGTTGTTGGCCATGCCTATCGAATGGCTGCTGGGGGAGGCAGAGGGCGGGTCTGCATGTTCATCTCCTTCAGGCGCTGGTCCTGAGGACATACACACACAAAACACACACACGTATACACATAAATACACAAAGAAAAAAAAGCACAGTGGGATCAGGACAATGGTTAAACAGTAATTTCCCCTTAGAGTTTTGTTTACAGTAAACCTTTGGCCTATTTAACAGCAGCTATCCTGTGAAGTCTTGAGTGGAGAATAGAATTTGAATAAAAATAGACTCAAGGTCCAGAAATTGAAGCCAAAGCGGACGTGTGAAACTGTATTCTCTCAAATGACCAGTAGAGGGCGACGCCACTAATTGAAAAAGGTTTCATAGAAGTCTATTAGAAAATGACTCTACTCCTAAATAGATTTATAATGTCAGTAAAACATTTTGCGGGTGAGATTAAGGTCTCAATCTGTAGTTTCAAGTCTTCGTCCAATTTAGAGTCAAGCATCGTACACATTGGGGCGTGGCTACCGTTTGATTGACAGCTAGTAATGTCCAGGTCGCAGCTGTAGGGGTGTGTCTTCATCAGTGAAAAGACAAAGGAGAAGTTTAAATGCGTTTGCTTCACTTTGGCAAAAGTTTCTGGCTTTCAGAGCTGAAGTCAGGCCGACATCCAAGTGAATTTCAAAACTCATTTGCTTGGTTTGTGCTGCCAAGGTTTCTTTTTAGTGCTGGATTCCTCGTGCACAATATAATGACGGACAATTAGCTTCAAGTGCTTTAAAACAGACCAGTTCTACTGGTTTTCAGTGAGAAATACAACCTAACACAACATTGTCTGAATTTCTTTGCCGTCACGTGTCTGAAACAGGATTTGACTGAGCTGCAGCCGGCTCTCAGCAGAACTCAGCCCTGATCTCTCCAGAGACAGAAACACAGACGTCAGCAGAGTCCGGCAGCAAAACACAAAAAGTGAAATGAAGCTGAAACTAAGGTTCGGAAGGTTTGTTTTTTGGTTTTCCATCGATTCAAAGTGATAAAAAAATAAAGACGTATGAAGCTGTGAGTGTTGTCTCCTTCATTCAGCAGCTACTGTGGAACCATGTATGAAAACAGATAAATCAATAAGATGCTTTACAGTTTCAAGTCTCAGAATGCTGCAGTTTTCTCCTAAGCAGTAGGTGTCGCTGCTGAGAAAAATACAACAAGACTGGCCGCTGAGCTGTTTCCCCAGATTTCCTGCAGAATGCGTCGTCTTTAACAACAACCTCTGGAATGTCAGCATCTGTATACACAATATTTCAGCTTTATTCTTGCACAGCAGGAGGAAGTAGAGACGTGTCGTCCATCTTTATCTACCATCTACAGTCAAGACGTATGAAGCTGTGAGTGTTGTGACTGAATCTTTTATTTCATTTCGACTGTGGCAAAAACACTGCTGATGTTTGCACGACCACAGACGAATCAAATCCTGCTTCACAGCGTTAAGTCTCTCAGGTCTGAAACACAACTGCACAACACAATGTAGAAATCCCCCAAATTATATCACCGCTGCTCCGAGACTCTGGGACTTTGAAGGTTTTTTCCACACACACACACGTTTGAAAATCTCCCTTCCTGCTCCAGACTTTTCATTTCATGCATGAATTTGAACGTTTCGCTTCAGGGTCAGTTTGAAGCTGGTAACAGCAGAGAAATCTGACTCTCGACATCCTTCTGACGCTCTGGGGTTTAAAACATCCCCGTGTGACAAGGTTTAATCATATATAAAATGACGAATCTAAATAAAACATGCGCAGTGTAGGGAATCCATAGTGTTTTCTACATGCAGTGAACATACTCAACCCACCAGGGCTGTTGGAGTTTTCCCATAAGTGACTACATTATATTTTATTGCTTTGTTGATTGATTTTGTCATCCTCGCTGCTCTATTGCTTATTTGTGGTGCTTATATCCCATCTGCCTATATTTCCCGCTGGATCTTATTACCTCTGCTGCTGCAAAGACCTAATTTCCCTGCAGGGATCGATACACTTGAGTCCCATCATGTACAGGGAAATAACACCTTTTTCTTTTTTTTTTAAAAACACACAGAAAGCAATTTACAGTACAACAAAAGAAAAGGTGTTAGGCAGGGACTGGCCAGGGAGTGGAAACGCTGCCACTCACAGAGATGTATTTTTATTTATTTACACGCGGCCGCCCAGATGTTTAATTCAGTTCAAATCCCAAACTTTAAGGTATGGAAATGATCTTATTCCCTTTACAGCCTCTTGAAATCTTTAAAGGAATTTTGGCAGATTAATAAACAGGATCTCCTGCTGAACGAGCCTCAGCCGAGCCGAGCCTTCATTTGTATTCTGACAGTGTAGCCAGGAACAAATGGGAACTGCTGTTATTGTTTGGGCTGAGGCCCCAGCTGGACAGTAGCTGACTGTGTAAGTGTCTTTCCATGAGTGTGTACGTGTGTGTTGAGTCCGTACGGACACCAGGGCACACGGACAGCTGGACGTGAGTATTTGGACGACCCCTGCTAACCCCGGCTCCCTCGCTGTGTTTCTTACCCTGTTATGTTCTCGCTCTCACTTTATCTCCCCTCTCCTCTCTCGCTAAACCCAAAGGTAATCAGTGGACCTCGGCAGAAACAGGGCAACCAAGGGCACGGCTAAAATCCAATCAGCCGTGCACACACAAACAAACACACCAAGACACACTGGCAGCACATACTGCGCCTAATCTGCCAGGATATACACACGCCTCACACACACAGATCGACAAGGCTCGCAGATACTGGCAACGTGACTCCACACATACTGGATCTCGTCTGCCAGGATGCAAGCATGATCAAAATGCACACGCACGCACATGCACGCACGCCGAGCCGACGTGTAGCCCGTTTTGTAGCTTCACTGCTCTTACTCAATTACAGTTCGCTGCGAGGCAGGACTCCCAAGGCTGGAGGAGGAAATGTCAACACATTTTACACTCGACTTTTCGACTGCTCAGCACTGAGGCTCTCGGCCTTTATCCTCAACAGGAGTTCAGCAAACTGCAAAGTTGCAGGGCGATCCGTCAGCCTGATTCATACGACAGCAGCAGTAGTGCGGTTATAGACGCACTGTGTGTATATTATATATATTACTTTTAATAACTGCTGGTGCCGTTTGTCGGGGCTCAAGTGTGATGTAGTCGCTTCAGACTTGCAGTTTACTCTCTGTGTGCGAGCACAGACGCAGCGTGGTTTTAAATCCAGCGGCTGCAGCAGCTCGCATCACTTTCAGACGATTCCTGTGATGTGGCGCTTTAGTTCAGGAGATCAAATTCCTCTACGGATCCTCAAAGTTCTGCTTCTGCACTTCCTGTTTGCAGCAGTAAATTATTCACATTATAGTCTTGACATTGTCACACTGTCCCTCAGCTTACGGAAGACGATTAAACTAGGGTCAGAATTAAACTATACGATCATAAAACATCAGAATCTGTTTTATTGACCTGATGTAACCAGGGAATTTGACCTTGGTTCTCAGCAGCATAAAGATATGTACAGATGCTGTTCTGTAGAAATATGAAATAATAAATTGGTTCAACCCCTAACCCATAAAAATAGAGTAAATACCCAAGAATTTCCTTATTTAATATTTAATGAGCCATAAAAATAGAAATTATGGAATCATTTTCCAATCAAATATTAATCTCTCAATAAGTAGTTTAAATTAAAAGAGGGTTTTGAGAAAATAACATAAAAAAGTCAGTAAGTAAATTATTATTGAATTCATAAATAAGTAATGGAATATAAAAATCTGTTTAAAAATGCAGCTTAAAAGAGGAATAAATAAACATTTTAATCAGGCGTTAGAAAGGGGCAGTTTCCTTTTCCCTGCTGCTTTTCCTATGAGACATTTGATTTGTTTAGACAGCTACAGACAAACAGGAAGTATGGAGGCTTTTGTTTCTGTTGATTTTTACATTTGAAGAATCGTCACCATTTACTTTAATTGTATTCGATTTGGCTGCAACGCTGTTTAAACTCCAAAAGTGTTTTATGGACTCAAACACTTCACCCACCAGAGGTGAGTAGGTAATGAGTGAACTATCCCTTTAATACCAGGTAATCTAATCCCATATAAACCCAGTAGCGTCCAGTTAAGACTGTGGCAGCAGAGAGACTTTCCCCAGTGAGTGGAAGGAGAAGGTGGCAGAACTATGGCAGCTGGTCTTTCTGCTTCTGCAGTGCTGAGCCTAATGTCTAATTTGCTTTACAAGTAGAAAGTCTGTTACCTTTAGAGCATGCAGTCTGGCCTGCTCCTCCTCCAAGGCCTGCTGCTTCTCCTTCTCGTCCATGCGGCTGAAGGACATGCCGGTGGAGGAGAGGGAGGAGACGGCGCTGGACAAGGTGGACGCTCTGCAACGGAGAAAACAGAGCATGAGCACATTGATGATAAGCTTTTAGATTTCTTAGTTTTTCCACACAGCTGATTTTTGGAATCTACTTTTTATAAATGCTTCTCTGGTGTCATATATTTAAAGAGAACTGGCTAACGGCAGGTAATCGAGATGTCTACCTGGTGTCTGCGTTCAGCTCCTTGGTCTTCTTGCCCTCCAGAGAGGCCAGGTGCTGCTCTAAAGCCTCCAGGAGGCTGCTGGGGGCCTGAGGGAGAACAATGACAATGAATGAGAAAACTATTCAGTAAACAGCTCAACTTCTTTGAAAAATCACTCACTTTCTGCACCTCTCATATGCACAAAAAACCCACCCACACATACAGTAACACACACACACACACACAAAGCACCCAGGAGTTAGTTGGTCTCACAGGAAGGTAGCAGAGTGCATCGGGTTCCAGGAATAGCCATGTCAACATGCAGCAAACACTAACAGCGTTAGCAGGAGACTCAACGGAGAGAGAGAACAAAGGAGGAGGTTGAAAGACAAAGAGCGAGGGAAAAGGTGGAGTGCGGAGGAGAGGTCGCACCGGTGTCTTCTCCTGAGAAGTCTCATGAGCAGGAGGCGATCATTTCTCATTCATCTTCCCCCTTGTTGTGTTTTCCCTCTTTGTCTCACTCACACTGCAGCTGAACAACAAGTGTCAGGATGAAATTTGGTTCGTCTTTCCCATGTGGAGAAGCAGCAGGAGATTGTCCAGGAAAATGTGGGGAACATTTAGACAAAGGGAGGCGTCTGAGTAGAGCAGCAGGACATGACACATTCGTTTAGCTGCGGAAAGCTCAGTGTTGTTGTTTACAGCACAACGACACTGCTATCGGCTCTTAGCGGAGATATTTGTATTTTCCAGTTTCACGTCCATCACGTGTTAGAAACGTCTTTAACACGCCCACTAGCTCGCTGAGAATTTTACTCAAATATTATATATCAGAGGCGAGCAGCGAATGGTCACATTTAAGAAGCAGGATCCTGAAAATATCTTTTTTTTTGGCTTGATAAATCCCTTAAATCAGGTGAAAGACTCGAATAAGCAGAAATGTCAAATATGATTCTATGATTCCAGATTGTCAGTTGTAAGGATTTGCAGATTTTCTCTGTTTTATATCTACGTAAATGACTAAAGTTGTTTTAAATGTGGCTTTAAAGGCTTTACGATATAATGACAAACAGTTTCTACAATGAAATTCCAGTTTCCTGTTTGTCACGTGTTAGGGTCCACGCCCACCCTAACACGCCCACTCGCTGTGAACTTTCCGAACATTTCCTTGCTGAATTCTCTCATGGGCTCAATCGAACATTTTACAAGGGGGCTGGCAGGAAAAGATACGGAAAATATCTGCAGCAACTAAATCTGTTCATGTTTATTCAGCTTTGGGGAAAGAGATTATTCTCTAAACTTTTTACCTTTTCTTAATTACTGGACGAGAAAATAAACGAGCGACTCCAAGAGTCTCTGAAATGAGCTTTGTTGTGAGATGACATAAGGAAGCAGCATTAAAATGTCAGCTCTAACGTTCTGGAGCACAAGTAAGAGAGACGGTTACTCTGGGATTCGTTGCTACGCTACTACAGCAGAAAACACAATCCAGCGTCAAATTCAAGATCAGCTCCGATTGTTCACGTTGCACAACACAAGGTCTTCAGCGCTCGTTAGGAGCCTCATTAATGCAGCGAAACCGAGGGAGAGAAGAGGGCAAGAAGTGAGGCCGACAGCTGCATTGTCAAGTGTAAGATCCGTGGTTCTCTCGCACTCATCTGCAGCTTAACACGGAGGAGGGAGAGAAACCGCTCCTCAGCCGAGGAGAGAGAGAGAGAGAGAGGGGAGAGGAAATTCTTCCACTGTGAAAATATGACAACGTCACGTCTGTCTCTCCATCCACAAGAATGTAACGTCAGTAGGGCTGCACACACACACACACACACACACACACACACACACACACACACACACACACACACACACACACACACACACACACACACACACACACACACACGGGAGTGTTTTGGCTTCAGAGCCCTCTGTGGCTGGCTAGACGGTGGGTTCTTGCCAAACTGTTGCCTGGTTGTTAAAGAAACAGACTCGCTGAGGAGAAAGAGACACTATTTAACTGTCAGTGGGTTTTTTTCAAAAGGTGGAGAATAAAGACCTTGTGTAAGTCCGGTCAATATTAGCTCTGACGCACAAACACACACACTTTGCAGGGGTGTCCGTGTTGTGGGCGAACATCTCATCTGAAGATATTTAGCTCTCACCGCCCTCTAATCCCCCCCCCCCCCCTTTTATGCTAACTCGTGTTTCCTTTTTATTAAACAGTAATCGCACTGCATTGCTCAGGGTTAGTCGCTATTAAAGCACCTCCACCATGCATGTTGAAGCAATGATGTCGTGCACGGCAAATGTGGAATAATCAACATCCAAGGAGGGGATGGAATTTAAATGAGAGTCCAGACCCAGTGCAGAGGTTTTTACATGCAGATGAAGACAGAGGGGCAGAGGGGCGAAGCCTCATTTTCTATTCATGAGGTTTCATGCCCTTTTGCTTGTTGTGTCAGAGCTCTCTGTGTGTGTCTGTGTGCGTGTGTGTGTGCGCACAACCCGGGGCCAACACATACATATTCTACTGAGTCAACATCATGTCGCTCCACTCTGACAAGAAATGAAAAACAGAAAAGGCATGCCTCTGAGTGCGTCAGGTAGAAGTGTGTATGGCTACACACACACGTACGTGACCACAAGGATGTTCATGCAGGGGGGGTTGGGGTTGGGGTTTGGGGGTTGGGGGGGGTTGGGGGGGGTAAGCAGGCTGCAGGGGGTAAGCAGTACAGTACGCAACCCACCACCTACAATGTATGATCCTTTAGTTTTCTGCGACAGAGGAGGGAGAAGAAAAGAAAACGTCTATTTAGCGACTGTGAGTGAACGGAGACGAGTTCGACAAGCACACGGTCACAATTCACACGCCGTTAATGACCACGGTCGAGTTCCACCAGGGGGCGGAGAAGCTCCACAGCTGCCAAATCCACAACGTTACTACCTGTGGTCTAGTAAACTCCAGGGTTACACATACCCTAACCCTTGCCAACACACACACACACACACACATATATATATATATATATAAGGAAATTGTAAGAACCTTTGTCAGTACAATGCTAACAAAACTAAGCAGTACCAGTGGAAACCATAGGGGGCAATGTAGCCAGTAATTCAAGCAAGACAAAGAAATTTAAACAAAGTTAGGAAGGTGAGAATTCAGGAGTTTATAAGATAGAGCGTTTACAGCGTAGCCACCGCCTCTTTCTTCAGACGCACATTATCACTTTCACCATGTTTGTTGTCAGAAACCCTCGATTCTGCGCCGCCCTCCATTGGACGTTTTTGCTTAACTATCGGATTCAAACCATCCCACGGACGATAAAACAAACAAACCTACAAATGAGAGTTCACGGTGTCAGGTTGAATTCTAAACGGCTCTTTGTGTGGATTCACAAACAGAGCAGTTTAACTTTTCGGCCCCGATGTGCATCTTCACGTGTTCCAGGCTAAACAGGGGAGTCTGTCGTCTCCCTTTCTTCTTCCCATTAACCATTAGGAGGCTACAAAGGAAAACAGGCTTCAAGCGATTCCTCTGAATTCACAACTAGGTAAAAAGGGAAACTTTATCCTTGATGATACAAAAGAAACAACACAGAAATTATGCCGTTTATTCCCTTGTAGCGTTGCCGTCTTGTCTTCAAGCCCCTTTGTTGTTGCAATTATAATTTTTTCTAGATTCAAGGTCTAAACTAATTATTCGCAGTTGCTCAAGGCTTCGAAACCCACGTGCGTGATGGCGCACTGTTTAAAAAGCAGGGCCGACCGAACACAGCTCCGCCTGTTGTTCAACCCATAATGAGCAGGTAGAAGTGAAATGAGAAGAAGAAAGAGAAAATCAATCCAACCAGAAGAGAGGTGCCTAGATTTGAACAGTTAGATCAGGCTGGACGAGAGTAAGGGGTGGGGGGGGGGGAGAGAGGGTGGGTGATAAGATGGATGAAAGCATCGAGGGAGCAATGATACCACGCATGTTGTGTTAATAAGGGAGAGAGATAGAAAAAGATGAGTGGGGATCAGAAAGAGAGGAAGAGGAAGTGGAAGGTGAGATGTACACTGACCTGTGAGAGATCTGGGATGTCACCCTGATCTATTCCAACTTGCTGTCATCAAAAAACAAAAATCAACAAAACAAATAAAAAAAGGGGAGAAAGGAAGGTGGGAGATCATGGAGAGGAAAAAACAAATATGAGAAACACAAAACAAAAAACAGGGGAATCGTTACTTCATGCAGTGGCAGCGTCAAACAGAAACGACAACAGAAATAAACAAGAAAACGTTTCTTTGACATCTGGATTGGCCGATGAGCCGACCAATCCTCGTGGTGAATGGCGATGATGACTGTTCAGTGAGATGTGTCTGACCAATGAGGGAGAGCGGGTGTGGCGACTAATGACGGATGATGTGACAACATTGAAAACATTCATAGTTAAAAGGACAGCTACGGCAAAACCATCTGCAGATCCACAGATAACATGTTTCTAGACACAGATTAAGAAGAACACGTCCTTAGACTTACGTTTGGCGAGTTTACCTAAAGCTTTATTCAGTGAAAATAAAGAAATAATGGATTAAGAGACTTTTAGTTTACCAGGAAATGGTTGAATGTATCAAAGGAGACGTATTCTGCTCATATTCAAGTTGATCATTTTTAGTTTGTGTTATTACTAAAGCGTTTACACACAGAGGTGTTTTTTAACTTTGCAACTTTTCCATTAACAAAGAAAACGATATAACACAGTAGAGGAAAGGAAAAAAAAGCATTATATGTCTCCTTTAAAACTTTTTGGGGGATTTCTAATTATTAGTAAGTCGTCATGTATGATATAAAAAACATAAGTTACACCTTATTCATGTTATCGTGAGAACCCTGGTGAATCCAAGCCAAAGTCAGAGCTTTACAAGAGCCTGGATTTGTCTTTTATTTTTATTAAACACTATTGTTTTAAAAACTCTAATTATAAAAAGACAAAGCATCTTGATTGGGGCCGTCTATTTGAACATTCAGTTTCCTCTGCGGAAAAAAGGAAATCAACTACCTCACGGTTTCAAATCTGCTGAAACAAAAAGGAGAGAGGGAGGGAGGAGGGCACAGGAGGAGAGGAAGGAAAGAGGGATGATCTGTGGGCACTGGGAGAGGGAGAGCCGCACGAGTATCCATCTTTGTCGGGGGGAGAGGGAAGAGCGAGGAAGAAGAAAGGGATTAGATGGAGGAGTGTGGGGAGCAGGAGGAGAGGGAGCTAACGGAGCGTCTAACCATGTCCTCCATCTTTTTATATATATATAGGTGTGTGTATACATGTGTGTGTGTGTGTGTGTCTGTGTGTGTGCAGCATGTGTGGCATTGAGGGTAAGTCGGGTTCTCCTGACTACACACAGCTATAGAGCCAAAACACACTCTTTAAAGTTGTGTTTTTGTGTGTGTCTGTGTTCATGTATATGTGTTAATTGCGTGTCAATAAATCTGTGTCAGTAAATGAGACCAGGAAAATAAACAGCAGATGCTTTTCCAGAAGATTTTTTTTGTTAAGAAACCCTAGTAAATCTTACTCCAGATGTGAATGTGCACATTGCCGTACTTTCGAGTGTGTGTGTGTCTGTGTGTGTGTGTGTGTGTCTGTGCGTGTGTGTACCTCGGCCACTTTGAGGAACTCTGACAGCTTCGTCATCCTGTAAAGAAATTTCTTGTAGATCTCCAGAGCATCTTTACACTGGTTCTTCTTCATGTCGAAGTATTTTTCTACAGACACAGAAAGCAGAGATTAGGATTCAAAATCAAAGAGCAATGTTGTATTTTGTGTAACTTTGTGACTTGTCTGTATTGTATTCGCCATCTTTTTTAGAATAAAGTGGAAGGAGGTAAGTTGGGAGGGAAGGAAGGAAGGAAGGAAGGAAGGAAGGAAGGAAGGAAGGACCTATCAGTGTATAGTTAAGTAGAAACCAACAGAAGCATTTAACAGCTTCATGACAGCTTGTCAAAACTTACTGTAATTTATGTTTTGCACTGCCATGGCAACCAGGCTGTGATTATAAACTGTATGTTAGTGTGTGTGTGTGTGTGTGTGTGTGTGTGTGTGTGTGTGTGTGTGGGAGCGTGTTACCCAACAGGTTGATGACCCCCTCATTGTAAGCAGCAAACAGCCTTATGGAGTCTTTGAAGAGCAGCATGAAGGCCGAGTTGATCACTCCGTTGGTCAGCTCGTTGGGGTTGGCCTGGGGAGAGGAGGTGCAGGGAGGGGGGTGGGGGGGGGGGGTAGAAAGGAGAAGAAAAATCTCCATCACACTGTTCCAAAGACTAAAACACACATACACACACACAGACAAACACACACAAAATCCGTCTCCATAACACCCGTCTTACGCTCCATTGACAAAGGTTTCAAACTTTGCAATCTGTTGTTTTAATTTACATTTTGATAGGGAAGTGAATCAACTACGACTGTAACAACAAGCATGCATAATGACACACACACACACATCACACAAACACACACACACACACACAAACAGTACCTGGAAATCCAGCAGAGCATCTAGCTGGTTCTGGATGATGGGCAGCGTCTTGATCAGCTTCTCTGTGGTCATGGTGCGCATCACTCCGTCAATCCTGACACGACAGGAAACAAAACACACACACATGCTAATCCGGCAGGAACCTTGTTTGGCAGAAACTCGTATGTAAATTGTGATGTGAATTAAGAAATGCACGACGAAAAGGGAAACGAATAAATTAAGAGAAACTATGGGAAGTAGAAAGAAAAGCGGCGTTTTGCATAAGAACACTTGCACAGAAATGCTAAATCTTTGCTGCTTGAAGTGAAGTTTTTCTCGAAAGGATTCAATGTCACTCCACAACAGCTGATACTTCTCACATTGAAATGATCTTCACAACACAACCTCCAGCTCTCTGCATGCTAAGCTAAGCTAATCAGTTGCTAGCTGCAGCAGGAGACTCTGGCTTCAGGAGGAAGTAGAGATGTGGCATCCATCATTATTTACTGTCAGCTCACTCAAACTTTTACTTTTCACGCTCTGCAATATTTACGACGTTTGAGTCGGTTTACAACAGCCTGGAGATAAAACAGAGAAATGTTTCTGTCTCTTCTTTCAAAGTCGTGGGCTAAAGGACGCCCCCTGGTGTGAGGGTGGCGTAATGTGTTTTGCGGCCTCCCTTACCCCCTCTTCATCTTGGTGAAGTCCACAGCCACCAGTCTGTAGGACATGGCCTTCTCGTTCAGGTAACGGCTGTATCGTCTGATGAAGGTCGACATGTCATAGCCTGAGAGAGAAGGAAGGTTTTATATGAGACATGGATTCCTACCATTTGTCTGTTTGTTTTTAATATACTTTACTGTTTATCTGCACTGAGTCAGGTGCTGTTGAATCAAGTTATCAAGCTTTGAAAACAACCTTTTTAATACGTCCCCTTGATTGTCAGGAGCATTCTGGGTTTCTGAATACATTTTCTTTGAGGCAAATACTGCCTGTTTTGTTTTGTTTTTCAAAACCAAATTAAAACCAAATAGAAATGCTGGAAATTACCTTCACTGCCTTTCAGAGAGTGAAATGTGTGTGTGTGTGCCGTACCTTGCAGAGCGCCCTTATCCAGGAAGTTGTTCAGGTTAAACAGAGTGTTTCTTGAGGCCAAGTATTGGATGAAACGCTGTGAAGAGACAGACGAAGAAACAAAAGTTAATGAGTCAATTAAATATAAAAAGCTCAACATTCATAAAACACATTCAAATAAAATCTCAGTTTGCTCCCCTGGTGTATTTGGTATCAAACTACCCAGCCTGAAATTTCTGTGGAGTTAGTATTTAAGTTATTTTAATCCTCCATGGATTTATTATATTTTCGGTTTTATTAAGAACTTGAAACTCGTCTGAAACTGTGGGGTTGCTGGTTGAAAGCCCGGCTTTTGTCCCAGAATCCTCCAGGTCTCGTTATCAGCAGCCAGCAACAACAGAAACCCCAGTGGAGATGATACCTGGTGCAGATGTGAGCAGATGTTTGCAGGCTCAGCTGAGGGATGAGCTCCAGAGTCAACAGCCGAGTTAACAGTTCTGTAAAGCTGCATTTAGCAGTGAGACAGATAACAGGCCGGCAGACTGTCGGGCCGTAATATAAACAAAGACCGTATTGTTCTAACCCCAATTTTAAAAGATAAGTGAGAAGATAAAATGGAGAAGTAAGTAAAAACCCAACGCTCACCGTCTGACAGATGGTTATAGCTTATGCTCATTAACGTGCAGCTAATAAGGACTGATGTGATTCATCACTGACATAAAGTTAGGTCTCAATTAAAATGCAGCACACGGCAGCGACTGCAGTGACTCAAACATTTTAATCCCCCCGAGACGTTGAGCGGCAGCGGGATGATTGAACAGTTACTTTATGTTCCCGAGTCTGTTCCTGACTTTTGTTTCACTTTGCCTTCCTGCAGCGAGGTCAGAGGTCAACTCCGGCGACCTGAAGAGTTGCTCAGTTCAGGTTCTAGCTCTTAAACAACAGCAGGCAGGCGGGGGGAGGGGGGGGGTTTAACCCATGTCTCAGGACTGCTACCCCTGCTGCTCTCGATGGTTTAACCTCTGCTTGCGTCACCCCAGGCAGTCTGGGTCGTCTGGGTTTAAAAATTAACTGTTCTCCTGCTGGTTTTTTTTCACAGTCACTTATTCGGACTCGTTCTGAGTCACTCCACAGAACTGGTGAGGGAGGACGACAGCAGGAGGGAGCCGCCAGAGCTAAATGAATTAACCTTTGGGAAGACTGGCAGCACGATACTATAAATTATTATGTAATGACCCCTTTAAACGTTCATGAGATCAAAACCAACACTAAAACTTTGTGTCTGGCTTGCGATGAAAAATGCAATCAATACAATTTACAGACTTTTTTGAACGTTTATATTTAAACCTTCTCGGATTCAGTGTGAAATAACATTACTCTCCAGTGCAGCTCTGATTTCTGAAGGGGTATTTCAGAATGTCCCGGATATTTTCCTGTTCTTGGGGAACCTGTCACGGGAAAGTTAAACTTCACCTAAACCCTGTGTCCACGTCTTTTCTTTCACCTTCCCTGACACGTGCTCAGTACAACCTGTTGTCTACTGTCGGCCACTGAGCGTCTCCTATAGGGGTTTTTTCCTCTTATAGAGGTTTTTGTTTTTTGGCCTTGTTTGAGAGCACTCCAGTATTAATATATTAATGATGCCGACAGCTTTACTTATTCACTTTCTCAAGCCCAGAATTTCCTGGCTGGAGCTGCAGATTCAGGATGTATTCAGGCCTCTGGGAGGGCCCCGGTCCCCGAGCAGGTGCCGGTAGCTTGTCCGTTTCTCTAAGTGTCTTCATCTGTCGAGCAGAGACGGACACTCAAATCTGAGTCGGCAAACAGCGTTATGGACGAGCACGGCAATAAGGCGCAGCTGAATGAGCCGGTGTGTGTGTGCAAAATAAAAGAGAACAAGCTGTGATCGTCTCAGCAGAGTTTATGGGATCGGTGTAATAAGAACTTCAAAGGCCTCGGACTGGGTTGTGAGACTAATGTAGAAAAAAAGAAAAACGTTCAACTCTACATGCACCTGGAAAACACGTCTACAGGGGAGTGGAGCTGCGTCCCCCGGGACGGTTGTGTCTTCACCCACGTCCACTGGTTTGTGTGTTGGTCAGGAGACAAAAACTAAGAACGCATGTCAATGGAACTTGGAAGGACGAGACTTTATACACTAAAAACTATTTACTTCATAATACATCAAGATATTTGTGTTTTCCTGATGCAGAGTAGTATTTTTTAAGTACACATTAGTGGTTTCTATGTACTCACAGATCACTGAATAGGCTGCAAACCATTAAAGCCATTGAGTGAAACTATTAGGGAGGGTACAGACACGACAGGAACTCTAAACTGATGAGACTTGACACTTCACCTGGACTCGGTCTCTGAGGACCGGACCCTGAACTTTTTGTTTTGTCCCTCGCGAGCGCCTGTGCCATTTCGTCTTCCTCACATCGCTGAACAACAGCGCGCTGTGGGAATAGTCTTGGCCACCATCCATGGTTATGGGAACTCAGGCCTCAGGCTTCCCAAAAGCATCTTAACGTTAAGGCTGTCTCTGTCCAGCTGACTTAAAATGATCTGAGATTTGCCAGTTTGCCAATTCCCGATCTGGCAGAGACCCAAGCCACACTGGCTGGTTTGAGCATCTATGAATGTGCGTCTGTGAGCACAAATATGCTTGCGGGCATGTGTGTTGGATTCAGCTGCACTGACACGTTTCCAAGAGCTCTGGGACTGTTTAAAAAAGGCAAAAAGAATTTGATTTTGTTCTTGCCCCTTTTCCTTGTGTATGTTTAAGCAGTGGAGAAAGAATTAAAGTGTTCACGCCGTCACATGCAGGGATTTCAGCTTCCATCTGTGGACAGGAAATGAGTTGCTAAAAAAGTTGAATATGGGTGGCTACGATATCATTTTTTCAAGTCATAGTTGGAATTGCAAGTTTTATGTTGGAATGAAGGTTGGGTGCACTGAGGATAGAGGTGGAAATTAAGCCTCCAGGGGGTAAATATATGTAGGATGGTAACTTTAACTCATAAAACACAATAATCTGGTGAAAATAAATATCCCATGAGCAGCTATAAGTGTTACTTAGCTATGAATGGAGTTAGCACTAGTGTTAGCTGCCTTTCGCTGTCAGGTACTCATCCGTAAAATGTGTGTGTTCACAAGAGCATGACAATGATGAGGTTAGATGTGAAGCTGTTTGGATACTTCTCGTCTATGGGTTTAAGTTTTAAGGTGGGAAAGCCATTATGCTTTTGGAATTGATAATTGGGGTGATGACTTCCGCCGTGTCAACATGAACCCAGGTAAAGAAAGACAAGATGGTAACGGATGTACAGGGGAAAGAAGGGAGAGACGGCAAAAGACAAAAAAAAAAAATGAAAAGCACAAACTTCATAAGCTCTCTCTGCCTCTTCCTCATCAAAAGTCCATCAGACGAAAGCCTGAGCTTCTCCCACAGCCTCAAATACAAAGGCGGAGGCACAGAGAACCCACACAAAACGCATGGATATAGTTGAAAAGGAGGAAATCTATAAAGGGGCAGAAACACTCGGCGCAGAGAGACAGAGACGCAGAGACAGAGAGGGAGACTCAGAAACCCGCTGAGCCCGAGATTATTCAGCGAAGACGTTCCAAGAAAAAGACGCTATTCTGAGAGGAAGGTTTTTGACAAAAAGGTGTAAGAATAGAGACGAGTGAAAAGGAGGAGCGATTGAGGAGACGTGGAGAGGTGGAGGGGGACGAGACGGAGACGAGGGTCGGCTCGGCTTGTCAAATAATTCATGCTAGCATATTGAAGAACAACCCCATGTATTATTGATACATTTAGATCCTGGCGACTCCCTCTACCTCTGTCAACCTCAACAGGGAGACATAGCTATGGAGCATCCGGCCTTCACCCATCCTCTACCTCCTTCCACGTCTTTCTCTCCAAAGTGCACAAGTTGGTGGTTTCCATAGCAACCAAACACCACAGCCTGAGGTGATTTGGTTGTTTTTTTCACAACCGTGTTGTCAAGCCATGTCGAGGATAAGCCGAGGCTGGAAAGCTGCAGTTTCAACTGTAGCTGGATTAGGATCTAATCGATTGTTTGAAATGATTAATTGATGTATGAAATGTAAATTATATTGCGACTGGTTTTTATGCTGTCTTCTTTGTCCTTCACACAGGAAAAGACAGGTTTTAGAGGACCAGATCTATGTGGTCAGTCCTATCCACATACTTTTGGTCTGGGGCTATTTTAATGGTCCATGCTGGCATGGCTCTTTGCTTCCCGTTATGGTTGAATGGCCCTGAATTCAAAAGCAGAAGAACAACACCCATGATAAATTCAGTTTACTGATGAGCCATAGACCGAATATATATATAAATCACCCAATAGCTAAAACCATGAAGGCAGAAATATTCTACAAATCTACAAAGCCTGAGAAGCAGAAGCACGTGATCTGTCCACAGAAAGCAGTTCTCGCTGACACCACATCTTTTCCTCCCTTTGGCTGAAAAGAACATCCACAGCCCGGCCTGGTTGGTAAACATGACCTCACGTTGCATTATATCTGGGAAACTGAGCCAGTTACCGCTCAGCTCCCTTTGGACCTGCCGACGTGTACACAGAGCCACTGAACAACAACCTCCACCGACAGGAATTATTGATCCTGCTTGTGAAATTCTCTGTTAGCTTTCAAACAGCTGCAAGAAATGTGGAATCTGTGTTCTTGCTCAAGGACACTTCAGCACGGAGCAGGATCTGTTTGCAGGGGAATAAATAGGGGTCAATTGGGTTTAGTTATCTTCAAACGGGGGTTCACAGAGAATTATTTTTTTTTCTTGGCTGCAGTGCTTGACTTCACTTTCCCTCGAACGCACACACACAAGCACAGAACCGACAGAACCGACTGCAAACCGAGCTCCGCCGAGAAGGTGATGACTCACACGAGAAGAATGAGTCGTGATCGGGCTGAGTTGAATGGAAGCAGCTCTTATGCAAGCAGAGAAACGCACAGAAGGAAGCTGACGCGTGGAGAGATACAGACACACAGATCGCCTGGCCTAATTTCTGCCTGGGATTCTCCTTCCTTGTTCCCTTCCTCCTCCTCCTCCTCCTCTTCCTCCTCTTCCTCCTCCACCAGATGTAGTGTTTCTTCTCCTTTTACGCAACCAGACGTTCAGCCCTTAAAATCAATCCGTGTGTGAAAGAAACAAAACTTGGTGGATTTCATATCTACATTTAAACGCCTGCAAGTTTACTGTACATCCAGCTCTAAGTGTGTGTGTGTGTGTGTGTGTGTGTGTGTGTGTGTGTGTGTCTCTACAAGGTGACAAGGCTAATAGCGTGTGGGCTCCTGCTCTCAGGGGAGCAGTTGTATCTTGCTGGTGGATGAGTGTGGCTGTGAGGTCAATGATCTAGACAAGCAACATGAGTCATCAATTGAGACACACACACACACACACACAGAGAGTAGGTAGTAGGTATTAGTACAGTTTTCTCCCTGTAATGTGATGCTCATCATATTTACTCGCACACAACTGACGGAAACGACACGTGAACAGAAGTCGGGTTTTACAGATGCATCGTCATCCAGCAGCGAATGAATCAGACCCAGTTGTGGGTAAACTGGTTGAGCGTCTAAGCAACAGTTTGCAGAATGAAGTTTTTTTTGACCTTTCTATCAAAGTATTTTAAAAAGGAGTTACTGAGTATGAATTACTTTGGGGCGTTTGGAGCTCTGAAATTAAAGGTCACAATCATTTCCTGCACACAGTCGGTGTTGGGTTACTGGTCACTGGAGCGTCTCCAAACCTCGAATGTGAGGAGATCCGCAGTGTTAGAAAACATCTGGTTCTATGGAAATGTCTGATAAACATACAGGAGCCAAAAAGTGTTCTTCTGTTTTTGGTTGTTCACAAAAAAGCTCTTATTAGACAGTGATCTGAAAACAGTCCAAGTAACAACCCTTTATGTTATTTGTTAATAAAAAAAAAGTATGTATTCATAAAGTTAAACATCCAGAGGGGGAGTTGTCTTCACTTTAAAAATCACTTTTAAAACAGATCACATGCAGTGAATCAGCTAATTGTAATGATTTCAGTTGTGTGGAGGAGTGGCAGCAGCAGAGGTAATTACAGTTGTACTAATTAAACAGGCCACTCGAGGAGAGCGAGCAGTAAAAACGACTTCTCACAGGCAGGGTAACCTTTTAGAATAATAAGGAGCCGACACGGGGCGAGATGCTTCATAACAATAATAGATAAAGAAATACATCAAATGTTTATTCAGTATGATGCCCTGCATGGTCAAGGACATTAAAAGCTGTCCTCCTCCAAATATGCAGCAAAGTACGAGGACACACAGCATGAAGCAGATTTAACCCCATTTTGATTCATATTTGTTCTACTTCATTAGTTGTGAAATTCACCTGGCTATAACTAAGCCACGCCCCCTCTCAGTTTCTGTTGCTATGGCACATTTAATACTCAAAATGCAAATGTTTCGAAACTATTTGTGACTGATTTGAGACGGAAGTAGACAAAAGCCGCTTCTCATTTCTCGCCACTAACTGTATTTTGTTAGTTATCTGCTCCTTGCCCTTTTTAACATTCATTCCTCACACTTCTGTGCTCTTGGACTTTCTCATATTATAAAGCCAAAAACCACAACAACATCCTGAGTATTGTTTTGACTACAGTGCCACTCACAGCCCATCGACGTGTGGAGAAAACCGACGCTTGACAGAAACTGCCGCACCTACTTATGGCTGCTTAACTATGACTGAACAATGGCTGTTGTGGGCAGAGGTTTGATAACAAATCTCAGTAATGGGTCGGCAGATACTTCAAATCAATAACTCAGGATTGAAGACCAACAGACGTAAGAGAGGCAGACGCAGACATCCCTGACTGGGAGAATCTCAGAGAAACAATTTCCTATTGTCTCAGGTCTTTTGAGGGACCTTAAAAATGATGTTTAGCCTCAATAGGGACCCGGCTATGGTTCCCATGAAGCCTACTGGTCCTGACAAGGTCAGCGAGAAACACACACTGTTCATACAGTATCTGCTTCTACACTAATCATCTTTATGTTTGCCACAGCAGCAGCTGATAGGAAGCACATGTGTGGTGACTGTGTGTGTGTGTGTGTGTGTGTGTGTGTGTGTGTGTGTGTGTGTGTGTGTGTGTGTGTGTGTGTGTGTGTGTGTGTGTGTGTGTGTGTGTGTGTGTGTGTGTGTGTGTGTGCATCCAAGCTTGTCAGATAATCACAAGTGACCCCTATTAGAGTCAGGGTGACCTCTCACACACGCACAACATCCTCCCTGTGACACACTGCTCGAGTCAGCACTTTTAGACAATCTGTCTTTTAGCATTTTTCCTCTTCCTCCTTTTCTCTCCTCCTCTATCGCTCACCCTATCCTTGCTTGAATCTCTGCGTCCGTCCGTGTCCTCGCTCTCCCCAAGGAGGCGAGGCGGCGTTCGCCACGAGAGTGCTTCGGTGACATCACCGAGACAAATGGGCCGTTTGCTATCTGGGACACTGGTGTGGCAGCGAGATGGGCTGGGGGGGGGGGGTGCGACGACTCAAACCGCAACTCCACACTGGCCTAAAAGCACACAAACGGTGTCGTCTCACACACCCACACACAAACCTTACCCTCCCTGTATCTCTCGCTATCTCTTGCACACAGAAAAAAGAAAAGCGGCGTGTCCTGCTACCATCAGCACTTTCACCGGTGTCCTCGCCAGACCATCCCTGTCTCCTCTCATGTCCTTAATGACTCTCACACAGACTTCTCTCGTCCTGCCCCCCCCCCCCCTCTCCTCCACTTATCCCCATCATCTTTCTCTCACTCAGTCCGGTTCCTATTCAGCCCGAGTCTCGGCTCTCTATTATGATCCCTGACGCACGGAGGTGAAATCAATCAGACTGTAATTTTCTCCCGCTGACACAACTACCTTGTCCCGAAGACGACAGTGTGATGGGCAGTAGTTTGAGCACTTGATGTCCTTGGAAACAAACTGCCAGAGAGGGTTTCACAGGGCTGTGTTATACTGTACATGTGGTCTGGCAAATCTTTGGGCCGCGACATTCCTCAAAGTCACAGTAAGATGAGGAAAAACTGAAAACTGAGGGCTACTGAGAAGACTGTTCATCTGGGAACACAGTTAAACGTGACCAGTGAGGGCTGCAGGGGTTTGATTATCTGCTCTGGTGGAAATCGCAATTTATACGGCATTTATTTATAGTTAGAAAAACTGGAAACCTTTTTAAAACATTAAAAAAACTGATATCAGCTGTAAAAATCTTAAAGTACAGTAGTGAACTAAACAAGAAATACTGTTTGGCCAAAGAATTCCCGTAGACATTATTGTTCAAATACTTGTTACACGTGAACGACGCATGTATTGAACTTCCAGATTTGAATGTGTGTTTGCTTGTTGGTTGGTTTGTTTATTTGTCAGCAGGATTACACAAAAACGATTGAACACACAACTTAATGGAAGAATAGAAAACGGTTCACAGATTCATCCATTTTCCATGGGATTATTCGTGGTGCTCCATCAGTGCTTGTTAGAAACTAAAAGCAATGTATTCACACGACAATATCTTATTACGTTAAGTAAATTTGGGGATAAATCAGTCTTTGAGAGTAGATTGAAAGAAACGCTGGGAGAGAAAAGAAGCCGAGTGTCCAGCTTCCATTTGAACAAGTCCTTTTAACCTTCCAAAAATCAATTTTACAATAACTTTGACTTCTATGTGACCCCATTTCTGCCGCTCACTTGAACACTCGTGTCTTGCACCGTCATCCCCTACATCTGTTTCTCTCGAGTCCTCACTTCTTCTCTCTCTTTGTACAGCCTCGTTCAGGTAGAGGCTGGGCAAAGCATCCCAAACGCTCCTGGGAGAGAGACCCAGCGGCCTCCCTACACCGGAGGGGGGGGGACGAGCGCTGTGGCTGGGAGTGAGGAGGTAGAGAACGGCTCTCGCGGCCATTGTTTGGGGTTTCCTGCTGGATTGTTTTTGGTACATATTGGGCCTATCACACAAAGACTTGGAAGCAGGGGCACATGCTGACTAATGATAACAACCGAGACAATGGCTACACGAGGAGCCAGGACGAAGCACTTATCACACCCCAGGCTGGAGAGACATTCAGGCTGCGTCCACACCACCAAGCTTCAGATTTAAAAATGAGTCACCGTTGCCACATTTGCGTCTCCCGTCCACGTTTAAACTGCCATTTTTGGAAATTACGCTCGTTTTGTCTTTGTCTAGCCAGGGAGAAATTTGGAAACTATGGCACAGTCACCGATATTCGCTTCCTGATTCTCATCAGTCACGACTCGAGGTACGTATAAACAAGTACGCGACTCTCGGCAGACATGGAATGCGGACAGTGCGGTCAACCCTGTCAGTCCATTCAATTTCACTAATGCTGTTCCTCGTTCGTAGTATTTTCTGCAATCTGCTTCCTGTTGACACCTGCGTCTCGTATGTAAATGGTTTTAGTTTTAAAACAATGTCTTCAGCCGTTAATTAAACCTAAACCTTTGTTAGTCTGTGACATTCAGACCCTTCGTGTATGAGAACAACCTGCAGAGACTGAAGCGAACTCTTTAAGTGGCTTTGTACCGGAACAAGTGAAATCATGATCAGAGGTATTGACTGACTCCTGATCGCTCAGCGTCACTGGGGACTGAGCCAGGATTGCTTCTTGGCAGGGAGGAAAAAACCTGGGGCTGAAGAACTGAAGGAGTATCAATACTGGCCCGTCAACCATTCTCTCTCCCACTCACACAAAATGCAATATTACTCTAATCACAACCTCAAGCCCTTCAACAAATACAGCGGCTGAGGCAAGACAAAAAAAAAAAAGATTCTCACATTCGATTTGAAAGCGAGGGCTGAATTTATTACCACGAGCAGCAGAATGAAGTGGGCTGCATTTAAAGTTACTGTATTTTGCTGACATCCAGACCTACTTACAATAAATGCAACAGTGGACGAAATTTTTATACGTTACATATATATTACAGTCTGCGGATTTACATTCAGCTGTTTACTACAGACTCGCAGGAGACACCGAGCTGGGAGAGTCAAACTATTATTCGTTATTATAATATTTTCCATATCTTACTACAGGTGAATTGAACCAACAGCACTCAGGACACATATTCCGTTTCCTGTTGAGCTCTTCAGGGTTGAGCTGTGCTCTGAGGCAGCGAGATCTGAGAGGGCAACGTCTCATCGCATCAGAAGTGGGTGACACTGATGGAATATGACACACAGCAGCTTTCTGATTCAACTATGTAAACGCTAAAAGCAATTTCCCTTCAAAAGTCCCATCGGTCACTACAGCTCGTGTCAAGGAGGTGATGAACACGCAGCTCCTCTGATTTAACTGGATGAAAATGTTCTTTACTACCAGAGCATTCATTAGACAGAGCACAGGGCCATCTTCAGTGAGCCAGCCAAGCTGGAACCGCTCGGCGTGTTGATCTGAAAAGGAATGTACAGTCTATTGACCCCAATTCTGTGGGTCTGCGGTTTCTAATTTTACGGCCAGATTTCTCTCCGCTCTGACTATAATGGATGGGGCGGCCGTGGGGGAGTGGGGACACCTGGCCACCGAGCCCCAGTCAGCACCACTGTTCGGACAGGCCTGATGAATGCAGGCCGATGAGCGCACACAGTTGTTCTACTACATCCGGGAGCCTCGGAAACGCAGCGTTTTGTACCAGGTCTTTTTACACACTCTACGTATTCTTTGTAGCTTTAAATCAAAATTAAAACACTGAATGTTAAATGTCCATTGCACTTGAATTATTAGCAGTGGTATTAAAATATAAACCCCAGGATTATTAACATGATTATGCTAAAACTACTCGAACTAGGAGGTGAAGCTGTGGCAAAGGAATAAGGATAAACGGGGGATTCAAGGACTTTTCTTCCACTTCCTTTAACACGGTGAGCTGAGGGCGTCAGCGGAGGTGTTTGAGCAGTTGGTAAATCCATCAGGTCGTACATAAAAACAAGATAATCTCACCCGCTTCCTCTCGTCTGAGGAAGTTTAGACTAATGCAATAAACTCTGACCCAACAAGAAGGAAGTGTTGTGTAATATAGACACAAGTGATCCACACTTCAAGGGAAGTAGTGCTTCCCCATTTCAAAAGGAAATGAAAAGGAATGTGGCTCAGGGTGTGTCGGCTTTTGGGTGTGTTTGATTATAGTGTGTACGTACAAGAAGATACAGTCGTTTAGTATTTTAGTATTAGTGCATCATTTACAGTGGAGATAGTTTCAGTGGCTTTTTGCAAAGAGAATATATTAACATTTTGGGAAATACACTAAATCACTTCTTCTTAGCAGGAGTTACATGAGAGGAGATCTTGTTCGGGTTTCAGAAACTTAGCACGAAGACTGAAACGAGAAGTAAAACACCAGCTACTGGACTTGAGCTTCATATCTTTGTACAGATGTGAAAGTGGAATTAATCTTCTTACTCAACTCTCTGCAAGAAGCAAATAAGCATGATTTCCAATATGTCAAACTATTCCTGTAAATTACCTTATCACTCTCTGAATTGATCTGAGCTCTCATTTTTCAAAGCGTCCACTGAACTGTTGCATATGAATTGAGACGTTTTGCAGACAAGAGGTTCTATCAGACCTCTTCATGAAAAACAGCCGGACGTGTGGCAAAGCTCACAATTAATAAAATCCAAAAAGTTCTCCCAAACACAGCAGGGAGAGTTTGAATTTCAATTATTGTCTTTGAACGGCTGCAAATCCACGGAGGGGCCGTGTTATTCTTCTGGATTTTAACCATGTTTTTATGAAGTTCATTTGTTTGATCATTCATTTGCTTCCGTCCTTGTCCCCCGTCTTACTTGCTTCCAGCTCGTTCTGAGCTAATTAAATTTTTTCTGCGCTGCAAAGCTCCTTTGATTATTCTCTCCACGTGTCCAGTGTGTACGTCGTGCGAGGCTGAACACGAACACTTTACCGTGAACCCTTCTGCTGATGATTTAAAAATCCAAATGTGTAAGTATCATAGTATTCATGTATGTATTTGGGAGACCGAGTAATAAAGTAACTTAATGATGCAGTCTTCATTCACTGCCCTGGAGGGTTTGTGTCTGAGTGTGTGTCTGTCTGTGTGTGTTTGTGTGTGGCAGCCTCCTACCTCGTTGCCGTACATCATGAGGTGGTGGGTGGTGATAAGGGCTTTGAAGACTACCACCCAGCTGGAGTTGGCTGTGCGCTCAAAGAGCGTGTCCGCCAGCTGGGGAATGTTCACGTTCATCTCATTGGTGCAGTGGATCAGATCTGAAAAACAAAGAGAAGCGATGAGGAAAACTTTTTACAAAGTTTGACAAGCCTGATCGACAACAACAGTTAATAGCTTTTCACACAGAAGAATGCAGACACACCGGTTTACCAACAGACCAACACACACACACACACACACCTCGGCTGAATGTTTGAAAGGAGACGCGATGGTGTTTCAGTGTTTCTTTCCTCTAGTGTGTTATATATACGTGGAAGTTCTGCAAAGTTAAAAAGGCCAAAGTCGGAGGTAAAACTTCCAAATAGCCTAAACCCAGAGAATTCATTGAGCATAAACATGAATCATGTTTAGTTATTCTCAGAAAACAACACTGAATCTGATGAATAGTGAATTGTATTTAGCGAATAAATAAAATTCACTTTATTAGGCACACCTGTATATCTAATGCAATACAACAGCTAGGTACGTTAACAGGTTTATTAGATACTATGACACAAAGACGGGACTACATGTACATACAGTCTAAACATCTTCACAACAAAGACACTTGGAAATAGAATAATGAGTAAAAACCCTAGAAAATGCTGATGTCTTGCATTCACCCCCCAAAAGAAAATCTATTTCAGAGACTAGAGGCTTTTTTTATACGAATAAAACACTAGATCTTATTGAGCAATCAATGTAAAAGCATTACCCAGAAACCCTCTTTAATTCACTACAAGTGGACTTAATGCTGGCGCTGCCTGATGCGATCGGACCAGATACCGACACCTTTCCCCGCCTCGCTGTTCCCTCCACTTTGGTTGAGATAGATTTGAATGGATTCTTGTTCGGCTCCTGCAGCTCATTGTGAAGATTCAGCGTCTTCACTCACAACATGCAACACACACACAGTGATCCTCTCGAGCACAATCAATACACACACAGCTAAATTGATCATTCACACCAGATATCAGGCTTTTTCTCTTATTTTGTTGTATTTCTCTAGAGTCCTCCATCTCTTTCAATCCTTCTTTTACTTCCACCCCTGCTCTCTCTCTCTCTCCATCCAGCTCATCTCCCCGTTCTTTGTTCTTCGCCACAGGACGTTACGAGTTGCCGGCTCTCACACCTGGTAACTACGGAAACAGCTTCTCATTAGACTTCTGGAGGACTGTAGCGGGGAGAGCCCCGTTGGGAGACTTCATCATCACAATCAGGTGCGCACGCCTGCACGAGCGCATGCTGGTGCACACGCTCATTCAATAAAGCGCCGCCATCGCTCCTTCCTTCACTCACTTAACGCATTATCCCCACCAAGCACTTGCGGACACACACAAACAGCAGACTTCCCCTACAACATTATTCTCTTTTCATCAACTTCCATTGCATGTGGACAGTCTGAACTTCACCTGACCTTAACCCAAACCCATTCAGATTGCATATGAACCCATTAAGTTGTTTTGTGTTTCTCTTTTTTTAATTCCACATCCTAACGCCCGCCCTGTCCACTTACCTCAACCACAGGGGTCAAATACAAATCTGTGCCTACGCAACACCAGCCAGTGTTTAAATGCATCATCCCTTAACCACGTACCCAAAAAGAGGAAACAGAAAATGTGCACACACAGCCACACACACAGAGACGAGGCTTTAGGCCATTTCATCAACACAAATGACTGTGGAGTAATGTACAGTGCATTACAGCACAATACATCCATTCAGTCGTGTGAATGACCGTCCACCAGAACAACGTTTAGCGGGCTAACCCTCTGAATTGCAGTTTTGCGACACGGCGAGCGGCAGCAGCGTAAATCACACACTCTCATGTCTGTTGGGAAATGCTGGAGCCGTATGAAGGCATCAGCACGTTGGACGAGTGCCTGCTCCGACTGCTAACCTCGCCTCTCTCTCTCTGCAACTCGTTTCCCTCCCACTGCATCGTTGCATGATATTATTAACACTGATTAGAAACAATTAATGTCGCTGAACTGGAAACGAGCATTAAGGAGCGACTGATGGCTTCTGTTAATGAATCAGTTGCCTCGCTGGCGTTCTATTTTCAATCTTACCACTCCGTCTCTTTCATTTCTGTCTGCCTTCGTTTTAACCAGCCTCATGTTTTTTCATTAGGTCTGGAGGGGTGTGTACAGAGAGCTGAGAGACGGCCTGATCAGGTCTGCAGGGAGGCGCTGGCATGAGTGTGCATGTATGTGTGGGAGCGATAATGTAAAGGGGTACATGTGCTGACTGAATCAGGCAGAGTGTAAAGCATTAGATGCCACCGATCGCAGACCAGGGGGAGAGAAGGGGAAGGCGACGCAATTGAGTGAAACATGTGGCACAGTACAAAAAGGAGGGTGAGGGAAAAGATAGAGAGAAATGGGAGTAAAAGAGAGAGAATGATGATAAATGAGAGCGAGAAGAAAGGAAAAGCAGATAGAAAAAAGACGAGTGGTTAAGAATAGAGGGGAGAGGAGTAAGAGATAGAAAAACCAAAAGAGATAATGAGATATGAGAGACATGAGTGTCTCTTCATCCAGACAATTTGCAGGGACACAGGGACACACACACCCCCCCCTTCCTGGAGTCGCCTTCAGCAGAAACAGGTCTGAGGATGAGGGTTAGTTCTTCTTCTACACACCCTGAGCAATTACTTTGGCCACAGATGGAAAAATACATACGTTCCAGTCTAACGGTTCTGACCAACACCTCATTGTGCATTAGAGAGATACTTTATTATCTTATTTACCTCGACTGTGGAAGGTAATAGTTATTTTTAAAGGCAGGATTTCCTGATATTTACCAGAGGGGCTGTAGGTGAGAAGGCAAATGTACGACACAGGCGCTGTAAACGGATTTAACATCAACGTGTAGGAAAGTGACAGGAACCTCAGCCAATGAGGTTATGTTTTCACCCCTGAACTCAAAGCAAAAGCAAACCTGGCATTTTGAAAAGGCCACTTCAGACTCTTTACTCTTTGTTCACAAAATGGGCCAAATAATTGAGAAAATTGAATTAAACTAGTCGTGGAAACCCTTGAGCATTTGGCATTTCAGAATGAGCTGATGAGTTTGTTTTTTTTTTAAAGAAAACTCCAGCCAAATATCGAACAATCCAGGGAGCAGAATCCATAGATCTGAGATACTTCCCTTCTCCCGCTGCCACTGGACCCAAACAAAGACATATCAAATGGGTCTGATTGTTTGGTCAGAATGAAATATAACACAGGGCTTCTCCTCTCTATTACATCTCCTCATCAAACTCCAGTAGGTTGTTGCTGCCTTGCACAAGAAATCATCAGTGTGACTAACAGAAACACACACATGTGTGAATGTGATCTCATTCCCAACAGTGGCCGTCTCTGTTCCCGTCTAATCTGAGGACCATTGTTACTGCTCGTGTGTTGACCTCTGCGGCCTTTGATTGGACGACAATAGACCAGGGACTTCCTGGTACCGAGAGACCAGTGTGAGCGCTGGAGAAACCAGACCCAGTAGGCGAGGAGGGAGTGTGATGCTGGGCGAGCATGCAGGGACACAATTCAGGAGACCCAGACGGCAATTTATCAATTTTCTTTAACAC
The DNA here is from genome assembly GCF_009819705.1 of Hippoglossus hippoglossus. Lineage (NCBI taxonomy): Eukaryota > Metazoa > Chordata > Actinopteri > Pleuronectiformes > Pleuronectidae > Hippoglossus > Hippoglossus hippoglossus. Next base: position 15,091,426 of record NC_047168.1, read on the forward strand.
GATGGCTGTTTCTGTGAGTTGGTTTTGTCAGCTGTGCCAGAAAGTAAGCACCTGCAAACCTGAGCGTGAGTTACTGCCTCTGTGTGTGTGCCTGTGTGTGTGATTGTGTGTCTGTGTGTGAGAGGGAGAAAGCAGGAGGTAAGATCACGCTGAGGAAGGAAAGGAGGGAGGTGGAGAAAGAGATGACATCTGGCCCAGCTGGTTACCTTCTATCTGCGCTCCCCTCTTGTTTCTTCACCCACCTATTTTCCCCCACATATTCACCTGCTCCCAGACAGACACACAAACACACAAACACTGATTCTCGATCCACTTTAATCTCCTTCTTCATCTCCTGTGATCTGCAGACAAACTTGCTTCCTGTCCCTGACTCCATTTCCCTCTCCCTGGTGCAGGTTTATATTCTGCATCACAACAGGTTCACAACTTGGTCGTCAGTATGAACCTCTTCCTTCTCTCCATCGCCTTCATTCAACCACACAGGATTAACGGATGAAAAATCCCTTTGAACCACATTAAACCATGAAGTCATTGTTTATTAAATGCACCAAGGATTTTTACCATTAATATGACAACCGATTGTTTAAGTGACACCATAAAGACTGGTGTTGTTGTGGCTTTTAAAGTTGGCATCAGCCGAGATTGACTCAGTTGAGAGGATTTCACATCAAGAGCCGACACCAGGATTTGTAAAGTGGGATCTAGATAATTCAACAAGCCTTCTGGTGGGACGGGGGGGTGGATTAATGCTAAATAACAGACTCGCGATCAGCTCCTCAATCCTCACTTAGCGTCTTTTAAACCGTCGGTCAGACACAAAGGGACATCGGCGCCCGACAGTCCAGGCTCTTCTCTGCAGGGACCATGAAGGGGCAGGTCAGTTTATCATAGTTGAAATTCCAAGGCCTGTGAAGAAATCTCAAAAATCCAAACACTCTGAAGGGACGCATGATGTAATCTCTGAACTTGTGACCTTCCTGCAAAAGGATGCTTTGATACCACTCACTGATAAGGACGCCAAAGAAGCTACAACACTGATTTTCTTCATTTTTGTTTCTCAGCTGCTTTCTCATATATACACAATCATAATGAATATTTGTATGACTTGGTGATATATCCGAGAAAATGGCAGTTTTAGAGAATGATTTACGATTTAGGTCGATTCCTCTCAAACTTTGTTGGGTTTGAAGATTTTGGACAAAATGATGCTGCCTGTGAAAGACTAGTTAGCGAGAGCAGACGATTTAATCCCTGGAAAAATGTCTTTAAAGCCAAAATCACTTCATTAACCTCGTCGTCGACCGACTTCAGCTTCAAAACATGAGGACTTGATTTCCTTCGCCACAAATGAGTTTATATATTTCTTTCCAAGCAGGGTTTTGAACTGCAGCTCAAATTAAACAAGCAATAACCTTGGACTCTAAAACAATTACAATGAGCAGTTTTGCTTAGTCATCGAGAAAAACTATTTGTAGATTAGTGAATAGGGAAAATAACTGCTCACATGAGTAACAATAGTCTTTTGTACTAGTGGAATGTGTACATGTATTGCAACCATTACTTTCATAAATATTTGTCCAATAACAGCACTTCCCAGACCTTGAAAACCCCTCAAACATTCCCAAACTCTTACTAATCCGAAATGGTGACTGACCAACTGATACCCAAATACACAATGATTCACTATTCACACTGAAAATGTGTCTGCGTCTCGCCACATCACTGAACAATGTTGGTCATCCGGTTGAACGACGATGTGTCTAAGAACTCGGCCAACCTGAAGTTCCAGGTCTATCGAGGTTTGATGCCACTGCTAACTGAACAAGAGACGCCAGCCACAGAGTTAACTGACCTTCATTCACAATCTGCACAGGTGCCGAGCATTAAGGGGATGCACACAATAACAGACACCACACAGATGAAAAGCCAGACACAGAAGGCACCGGGGGGGGTGTGGGGGGGGTGTGTGGCCCCAATCTGTTAAAGATTAACGCTCTGCAGTATCAGCACCTTGTCTGGCATGTATTACTAATCTCGTTCTCTGCTCTGTCTGTCATTCTGTTGGGGGACTGCAGAATTGGTTCGCCCTGAAAAGAGGATTCCCGGTTCACCCCTCCCTCTTTCTTTCTCCCCCCCCCTGTCTGAAATTAAAAGAGAAAAACTCCAGCAGAACCTTCCTGAGAATGTGCGACGGGAGCAGAGGACTGTGAAGGTGCCAGTCTTGTTTTGTAGTGCGGACACGTGGGGGGGGGGGGGGGGAAGACAAGGCTTTTTATACATGATGAAGAGCACCTTCACAGACATTGTGTCGCACTCAGTTCTTTCCATGACGGCTCACTTTACTGCCAATATAGCCAATCCCATAATAGAGGTGATGTCATTGATTTGCATGTATGTTTAGATAGTCAGATGACTGCCCAAAAATAAAATGGTCATTTGACTGTAGCGCAGCAACGTAGCATTTATAACCTACACACAGATCACCATTTGAGTCTCGAGCCGTTTTCCTTATCACAAAATAGGACAAAAGTAAATTGAAAATGATTATAATGTGTTTTCTACAATGTTAAAAGACAAAATATACAATCAGGGAACAAAGGAGGTGACAAATCATCACCATAGGGAAGAAAATGTGATGCTTTCCTGTTGTATTGTTCCAATCCTCCACTTTAATGGAGTCGACAATGTTTTCAAAATGGCAATTGGGTTTTTATTTTTATCCACTTATATCCACAAGCCGTGTTGCCGTGTCTGAGATGCGAGATGACTTCCAGAACATATGAAGTGATTTGACAGCGAGCGCTAAGTACGGCAGCAGAGGAACTTGGTAACCAGGCTGCATTCACCAGCCTCGACGAAATCAGGGTTTGATTCTTGTAGCTGACGCGTCAGTTGTCTGATAACAGAAACTAAAAGAATATGTCGAAGTGGAGGAACAGGTTTTTCCCATTTCAGTGCGGAGAACTGTTCAGTTGTATAGAAGGGATTTTTACATTATATATATATATTAATATGCTGTTACCTGCCTATAGTGTGATCCACTTTGTAGGACGAGAGAGGGATCAGACGTTTCAACACAGAATGATGTTCATTTAGTAAATCATGGTCCCATTCAGAGTCAAACAGACCATAAAGCTTGGTGGGCATCGGGGCGCGAGATAACTAGAGATGAGTCGATTTATATAACAAATAATCTGCATGTTTGTATATTTGCTCAAATCTGCTGAAAACCAATCAAACTGAGACCATGATGAAACCAAATGAATAATTGATTAAAACAGTTAAAGAATCGTTAGTTGTGCTTAAGTACACTGTGATTAACATCTGAACAGTCTATAGTCTATACCTAGAATTCAGACGGGATCTGTAGTTAACATTTGAAATGAATAAAAGAAAGATCCAGAGCAGTAAGGTAGACTTCACAGGGAAACAGAAAATGAGTTCACTAGTAGCAGATCAGTGCTGGGTATCTGCCAAATCTGAGTTCTGGCATCGGAGTCCGTGCACAAGTTAGATCAGTGCAGGAGTGAGGTGGCAGACAGGGAGGAGGGATGGTGGGAGGAATGAGATGATGAGCCTGGAAGAAAGAGCGGGGGAGAAACTGAAAATTAAAGAAGAGAGGGAGGGAAGCGGGAGAAGACGTAAAAAAAGACAGCGTCACTAAAAGATGATCTATTAATAGACCAGCTCTGGTTCTTGAGCTTTAATTCTTCCCTCGAGGTTTTTAAGTAAGAGTGGTGTCGCCTCTCTTTTGTGGCCCCGTCTCTTTTAGTCACACAGAGGGAAAGACGGAGAGACAGTGGGAAATGGAGACGGAGACAAACGGCACTGTTTTCACGGGGGGATTCGGGAAATCTTGTCAAGTGAATAGGATTCGAGTCCCTTGCATGCACGTCTCGGCGAGTGTGTCACTGCGCCAACGTCTGGAGGGAACGTCTACCGATCTCTGTCAGAGGAAAAGAGTGACACCGACGGAGAGAGTGGCAGACACACACACACACACACACAGACACACACACACAGACACACACACAGACACACACACAGACACACACACAGACACACAGACACACACACACAGACAGGTAGAGAAAACAAGCAGTTGAATCAACCAAAACCTCTTGAGAGAACACGGCTAAAAATAAGCCGACATCAGAAACAGAAGCACTGAATGTTCCCAAACACACACACAAAACCTGTTTAAAACCCTGTACTCTCATGACCTAATACACCAACTGTGTGAGTACGTAGTCTTCCCTCTTATAGTTGGATAGTTTGTTATAGTTGTGCAGGAAAAGTCACCGCGAGGTTTCCCTTGAGGAGGAAACGTAACCCCCCGACCAAATCAGCGAAGTTTCCCCCGGATAAATGAAAGTGGAATAATTCAAACAGTCTAAATTCTTAGTGTGCAGATGATTGCACTTCCAGATCTGTGACAGCACATGATGAATAATAAATAAAAGTCCTACAAGCACACTCTCGTTTTAGCCCACTTGCAGGAATTTACGGCATAAATTAGCAAAAAGCTAGCTGGAGGCTTGTTTTATCATTATTGTCAATGCACAGAGACAAACTGGATGCATGTTTAAAAGGAGACGTGTGATCTTTTTCAGTGTTTCCTCCCTTTAGTGTGTTGTATAGCTTTTTTCTCTGTGGGTTCATCACAACTAATGACACTTTTTACATTACACACAGTCATTTGGTCCATTTCTAATATTAAAATATTGATTAGCGCAGCTGTAATATCCAGTTTCCTGATGACACGTTGCAGAAGCACTTCTGACCAGGAGCAGAATGTTGAATTGTCGTCGGCTCGTCAATGACGACTTCTAAGGAACATTTATAATACAGATGTTCTCTATATGAACTAATAACCTCTGTAAAAGTGCAAAGTCGCCTCATTCTTTCTGAACGTTAAGTGACGAGGTGCACGACTGAAGGATCTAAATCTGTGGTTAACTCGATTATTTTTATAATAATTAACGAGCACAAGATGGGGGGGGGGGGGGGGGTAAATGCACGAGTGGACTTATGCAAAAGGAAAATAATTAGGTTGGGACTTTCTAGAACTAACATGACTAATGTAATGTAAGCGCGCCAGCAAATGTTGAAAGCCAACCAAGTCTTTAAGTAATGTGAGAAATATTTTATAGATGCTGAATTATGTATTACACCCTTAATAAAAAGCTGAGTATTACTGCAGATTGAAATGTGCAGTGGTTATTTCTGCACTCGATTATTACTCTGGGTTTGCAGTGGACATTTCTTATTACTTGCACCAAGGAGGTTATGTTTTCGCCCCTGTAGGTTTGTATGTTTGTTTGGTATTTAGCAGGATTACGCAAAAACTAACCGACAGATTACGACACAACTTGGTGGAAGGATGTGACACGTGTCAGGAAAGAGTCCAGCGAATTTTGTCATGGATCCAGACAAAGGAAAGGGTGCAGGGAATTTTCTTTCACTTTCAGTATTAACTTAGAACCATTCAACAGTCTTTTACCTGCATCAACATGGGGAAACAAAAACTGCTGCTTCTACTCGACTTATTGCAGGAGCTCTTGACCCCTGAATAGTTTTACAATGCTCCATCAACTGTGAATGTGCCCTGACATTATTCTCTTTCTTTGTTGGTTGGTTGGTTGGTTTGATCGTCAGCAAGAATAAAAAATCATTGGCGTGGATCCCGGTGGATACAGTCATTTTTTATTGTTTTCTCTAACATTGCGAGACAGGGCGGTTTGTTTGTTTTTCAGGGGCCCGATATCTACGAGCTATGTGCCGTTTCTTGGGGATTCAAATAAAAATCCACATCCAGTGGATTTGAGATCGTGTGGATTCAGTAGAAAATCCACAGTTTATATGCGTCTTCAATAGTTTTAAGTCCGAACGAACTTGACGGATTTGGGGCAGAAATTAAAAGAATCTGTTGAGCGTTGCTGCAGGTATGAGCTCGACTGAGTGTCGTTCTTTTTCACTATCTAGCACGTTTGTAACTTACAGGGACTGAAGCTCTCTCTGGAGAGGCTAACACAACAATGCATTTCTTCCTCCCTCTCCCCCCCGGGCTTCACTTGAAAACATACATATCCAGACAGTCAGCAGTGAGGCTTTCTCCTGCCTGGGAGTCTGAGCTGGGTCTATCTCCGCTCTGCAGCCAGGGAGGGGCTGCCTCGCTCTGTTTAGATAGCAGTACACACACCTACAATCACTAAAGTCACAGTTGCTAACCAGCTCCACCCTGCAGCCGCTCTATCAGGGCTGGAATCAATGCAACACAAATATCAGGAAATAAGCCCGGGAGTATTTGTATCCTTAAATACCCTTAAAACACATTGAACCTTTTCATTTCCCCGACTGCTTGTGCTTGTGGTATTCAGTCGATGGCGATTAATCACTCAATGAGTGCATGCTGTCCAATGAGAGGACAGACGAGTAGAGGATAGAAAGGCACAACGTGACAGAACTCAAACTAGGGGGAAGAATAAAAGATTCAAAGGCAAATTCAAAGTTGAAAATAAAATTAAAGACAAATAAAGTATAAGGAAACTGAATCTTTAGTAGTTATCTTTAAAGTTAGTTAAAAAGAGGATAAAACTGAAGCTGTGCCATTTGACCAAAACCACATATCGTGATGGAGGTCGTTCCGTATCCTGATAATGAAACATTCCATCACTCGTTACTCCTACCTTTGCTCGAGCGTGTAAATTGGGACCATGTCTTTGCAGATGTAAGTTGTAACAGCAGCTGTTGTTTGCTTCCATCTTCAGGATGCTTTGCCATATGTTGTGCCGCGGGGCGAAAGCCTTTTGTGTAACGTCTGAGTCTGGGGTTTGTTTTTTCGACTGCACTTTAGTGGTTCTCGTCTGGCGACTCCGTCCATACGGTTTGACAAGATTCTTACAGAGGTTGTAAAAGAGGTTAATGGTGTTTTGTGTCTGTTGCGGCAGAATTCACGCTGCATCTCATTGTGTGTTGGCTGGTTTGACTGACATTTGAAAGACAGAGCGACATCCTGGAGAGTTTTCATTTTGCATTGACACCTCTTCGCTCTCTTATTGACAAACTAAACTCTCAAATCTAAGTCTGCGCCACAACTGAGCTCTTTGTGAAGACCAGGAAACCATAAAGCAACCATGTTATAGCCAAATGTCCAATTACATTTGAACAGAGCCCAATCAGTATATTAGTTGGCTGACAGTTTGTGAGCATTTCACAGACATGTCAGTATCTGTATCAGCATCAATCCATTATAGGCTCTACTTTTCAATCCATGAAATGTATGCACAGTGTGTTTCAGAACTGTTTCCCACACAGTTCTTTCTAAATTGCTGTAAACCTACTCGCATACAAGTCTTTGAATTTTAAATATTTTGATACGGAATGTGCACAAAACGGAGCGTGAGGGAGAAAAAAATGTGCAACTGTCCAAATACTTCGGTCTGAACTGAACGTTCAAATCACAGATGGTGACCGGCTTGAAAGTGAAAGAAAAAAGAAAGAAGTGGAAAAGAAACTACCAATGCACCAGCAGTTATTTTAAAATGGGTTATCTCATGGGTGATTCTTACAACTTCAATGTGACTTGTGCATGAATCCACTTCTGTTAAAATCCTATTCATTATGGTAAAAGGGAAATGTTTGTGTAGCAATCCCAGAAATACCAGATCTACACACACCCATACACACATACCACTTAAGTGCATTCCAGCAAACACACCCACATGTAACACACAAATAAAAATGTATGTACACATGTGGCACGGATCTGAACTCCCTACTCAACAACCTACAGTATACTACCCCCCCCGTAGCCCACACAGAGCACCACATTAATTTGTTTTGTATAACCTAGTTTTAAGGGTTTAGCTAAAACTGGTGCAACACAATATTATGTCAGAGGACGTGAGCCACAAGCAGCTTAGCGAGCCGGTAAAAACAATATGCATGTTGTATGAAAATACAACAACTTTGGCTGCTTACTGTAAAAAAGAAAGAAAAGGACCAATTTGGTCGTCAGCATCAATCAAACCAATGTCCACAAAGTCCACAAACATGTGCATAAATGTCCTTGTCCACGTCTTTATCTTAAAATAGATCTTAGCTGTGTTTAATCTGCGCTACCTGCACTTTTAAGAGTCCTCATGCAATGCACACGGACAATGCATCTGGTTACCGCCAGCAGAGCAAACATAAAAAAGGTCAAAAGCATGTCACATGTTTCCTGGCAACAAAATGCTTCAATGTATTTACTCACCAGCACAGAGGCCACTCAACGAGCACTGCTGCCATTAGAGACACAACAAGAATGTATGATTGGGATTCTTTAGTGAACCCAACAGGGAATATCTATTTTTACCTTTCCAGTGTTGTTCAAAAGCACTGAGGAGGTTACTGTACAGAGTACAGGCCTGGTGAAATAAGGTCAGGATGCACTTGAAACTAACAATACCACAAGTTTTCCAACTATGTCTGAAAGTGTTGTATTTTTCCAAATGGCCACGCTCAAAGATGGGCTAAAGGCTTATTACAGGGCAGGGTAAGACAGAACAATTGTTCAAATGTGGATAACAATGCACGTTGTTCCCCAGTGCTTTCAAAGACCGTTATGGTGTTGTGCTCATGTGTGAGGGTTATTGTTGGATCGCAAGTTTGAGAAAGTTACAAAAGATTGTGAGATGCAATCCTCCCGTCAACTGCAATGTCGAAACAGGAGTTGGAAAAGGAGGTTTTCACTTCATTTGAAGAATCATTTCTAAATTTGGCATCACACTGTCGACACATGAGTCATCATCCTGCTCTGAAATCCCATTGAGGAAGTTTTTTAAAATATCATTTAATAACATAACAATCCCCAAACTTTCAATTCTGCTATATGAACCATTACACGGCAGATGAGAACTAAAACCTTTGGTGTTCAGACAACTAAAAACTATGCAGCTTAAAATCAATTAAATTTCAATTATATTTTGAATTTTGTGTCATTTTTTATAGAATATAGCACCAAACCATTTTGAATTCAATTTCTTCTTTCACTGGCTTCTTCTCAGCAGCAATTCCACCAAAGGCTCATGGGTATTAGAGCATTAAAACCCATCCACTGACACATTAACATGATTTCACAGAAACTGAATCTAAATTAACATAAATCTGTAGGGTGGTTACATTATCTAGAAAAGCCGTGTGTTTCTGTGTGTAGTAACACACTGAGACAACTAAAATAGATATAAAGAATGGGGGGGAAACACAAAAGAACCCATGACTGTTACACTCAGATTCCTGTTTGAATCATACTTCAGAGTGAAAGGCCTTCTTGTGGGTTTCTTCCTGAATCACTCTGTCGTGCTTGATTTCCCCTCAACTCTCGTCTTCCCCCCTTCCTCTAATTCGCTGCTTTGAAGACGATGAAGAACACATTTCGGACGAAGGGGACACATGGTTTGTAGGAGACGTGAAGAGAGGCCATTGAGAGTGCATCAAGCCTGAGGAGCGACAGGGATCGAACTCACTCATCCGCCGCTTGCATGGGTTCAGTCACACCTCCGTTAATGTGACTCCGATGGCTCTCACGTGACAACCAGGCGGCGCCCAGGAGATGTCAAGGTGTGAATTCCTCACAAAAGGTTAAGTGCCGGAGGAACCAGTCATTCAGTTGAGCAGCTAAATGGAAACTCGTAATCATTCCATGTTCCATTAGGTGGATTGTCATAAACAGTCATCAGTGTTTCATTCACTACCTCTAAGAAACACACAGTTCAAGCGCATGAACAAAGGCTGTGAAAGCTCCACCATTACAGCCCCTGCAGTTGATTCCACCATCCAACTCGTAGACTCAAGCCCATTTAACACAAAACAGTTGGCTGGTTTATCGCCATGACAACGGGTTGAGGGGCAAACTGGACTCGAGTGTAAATGTCACAACGTCCCACCGATTACCCACAGTGAGGTGGTTCGCCATTGTCTAATTTGTACTGCTTCAGTTTTCATAATGAACCCAAAGAATGTGTCCGGCTCTCGTGAACAACAGCACTCAGTGGAGCGCAAGGATAAAAACTTAATCTGCGCCAAAAATGCGTCACCGTACTGCAGCTGAGAAACACCAAACCACATCCTTATCCCGTGTAGCGGGACCGGGTCATCTAATCAATCCCCCCCAACCCCCAAGGCGACTACTGCCACAGATGGAATGTAATTCTGTGGTAAACACATCACTTAGCTAAAGGATGGATTAAACACACAATATCTCTTACTTTGACAAACTGTGAGCAGGTGGGCGAGCAGACACAGACGTCCGAGCAGCGTTTGACCCCCCCCCATTGATTTTTATGACGATAATCTCCATAAATAGAAGAGCTATTCACCACTGATGGTCCGAGGCCTCGTCATGTTTGCAGAGAGGCCAAATCATGACACTAAATGGTTTTGAAATGGCACTTATTTTCACCAGTGGTGCATGAATGTCACGGCTGCTTGAGCTCACAGCCGCCCCCTGAACCCGTGCACGTTCGATGCTGGCAACGCTGAAAGACTTCCGCCAGGGTTAGTCGGTTATTGGGTCTCGATGCAAATACGCCAGTGAGATCATTCACAGGCTGCTGTCAGACAGCCACAGCTGCTTGCAGTGAATTTGTGCCAAGGGGCGAAAAGAAAACGACGGTGGTTGTATTCGTTTGTGTGAGTGTGTCAATGGATATGTACAAAAAAGAAAACAGAAACCACATATTTTAACCCGCTTAACTGGAGACTGGCACATGTTGGAAAGGACGCCAAGACCTCAGAAGTGCATCAAAAGCAGTTCTCCTCATCAATAATAAACGTATTGAATGGTCGAGGTTTTTAGCTTCATAGTTAAGATTCCAGGTGTTCCTAGGTTTCTTCCTGAATAAATGGCAGGCAAGCAATTCCTTGGATTATAGACTTCCAAGCTGAATCACATGCTAGCTGGCTGGATGGCAGGCGGAACTGCACCTTCCCAGGCCTCTGTTCAGGCCTGTAGCATCTTGCTTCCAGATGAATCGCGACTGTGCCAACATCCAGTGGAATTGGACCACAGTTTGGCCGTGGTTTCTAAATTCATCTCAAAACGTGTCAGCAGTAACAACTTCTGGTTAAATTTGACTTCTCCTCATCCTTGTTGATGCTCAACATGTTTACACTCAGACAAACTGTTGCAGACTACTGCAGTTGTGAGGTAACGCACAGTGGATGCAGATTTCAACACCGTGTAAGAATTACAGCATTTGGTGTAGGAACATTTATTTTTCTACCATGGCCGCAGAAAAATTCTGGATTCTGATTGGCTGGAAGGTGTCGATTAACTTTAAGTAGTACTAAATTAAATTAACGCTTCGATAATGCTCTAATAATCACTTAAACCTTCAATGATAGCAGCTTCTCACACAAGAAGATTTGCCGCTTTTCTCTTAACTGATAACTGAGTACCTTTGGGGTTTGAACTTAAAAATACTGTCAACAAGAAACAAAAATGATATAAAGTAAGAGCAGGGATTTCTTTTTAGGACAAAAAGGGAAACCGTTACTGACGGTAAGCTTTAGCTCTGCGTTGTCTTCAGAGCAAGTATTAACGTAATGACTGATAAGAGAAGATGGGCGACTACGTCAACGTCGAACTAGCTTACCTGGCTTTGTTCATTACTTTATGATAATTGGCTAGTTGACTGAGCCTCCCTGGCTTGCGACCAACAACCTAACAACCCTGACAATCCTGGAATTTACCTTCATGGAAAAACCATCAAACGGACAAACAGCATGACAATCAGGCCTTCATGCAGTGCACCACTCACTGACCGCTCCACCTACGACACTGAGGTCCTTGCTCTCACTAAAGAAATCAATATCCCACAATGATTAAGCTCAACGTGGCGTATTGGCTGTAAAGGTCCGGCCAAGTTCACAGAGGAGCGGAGACAATACAGGACTTTTGTTGAACGTCAGCAGCTGAGTCTTGTGAGCGAGTGAGGAGGAGGAGGAGTTGACGGATGCGAGGCAGCTGAGCCGAACCATCGATCAAACATCTGCCTCTCGTGCCGACAAAGCCGGTTCCCAGAATCAAAGCCTCAGCACATTTAGTCCCAGTCATGCCTCGCACAAGCACAAGCATTATGCATATGGCCCGACGTGACTCGTTCCTGCTTTTACTTAATATATTCATTCATTCACTCGTTATTTCTGCCAGTTTCGACATGACTCAGTGTAACTTCATTGTCACTTCAACTCTTCGTTACGACATTAAACTGTGAAAAGACTAGAAGAATATTGGGTGTATGTGCTTTTCTTGCTGACTACATTCTGCTCTCCACCTGCAAGTTCCGTGTGAGAAATGTCCCCACCCAAAAAAAAATAAAGGCCACCAAAGCTGCCTCGTGAGAAAATATGATGCCTGTGCAATTGTTCTCACACACCATCTGTGAGATGTTAGTGCACACCTCCGTCTTTTTGTCTCTCGCTGGAAACGAGGTGAGCACAAACTGTCCTTCCTGGACTGAGGGCCTGATGAAAGACCTGCTCGCTGTCGCTTTTGTTACTTGTTTTGTCATCTCGGTCTGCGCCTTGATGTCCGTACGACAAGAACCTGCTATTTAGGGGTTTTCTAACAGAGCCAGATCCCCCCCCGGTAGCACAAAATGGTTTAAATGGAAGATGAAGTAATCGTCAAGTGAACGGCTGATGGTAACAGCCTCCATGAGCGAGAAAAGTTTGTCCTGCTAGAAACAGTGGAGAAATGATAAGTTACTTAAGTCGGCCTCAAAACAATCTTGAAAAAGTCATTTATCAGGCAAAACCTTGAGGATTTACTGGTTTTCTTATCATTAAAAATGTTCTATCTTTAGGTGTCAAATGTCAAATGTTTTGTTTGCAGTTCCTGAAATGTGAGGATGTTAAGCTTATCTTCAAATGAACCATTTAAAGACGTCACCTTGGGTCTGGAACATTGTGACGAGCATTTATCGGTTTTAAGAGATTGTTATGGATAAAAACCTGAGAATATCATATTAAACAGTCCCCTAAATATGCCTGACTTTAAAAAAAAAAAATCAAGATTCATAAATTATAAATTCCAGGATCCACCCCCGACCTTTGAACAGGCTTTTCAGTAGTTCAGCGTAATCCTGCTGAAAACCAGCAAATCAAGTAAAACAACCAACCAACCAAACAGGATGAGTTATTACAGCCCAATTTGAAACTGTTCAGATAGTTTCAAATCCAACCAAAGTACATCAATCAAAAATAGACAGGTTAATCAATAATGGGGGGGAAAAACAGTAGTTGAAGCTTTAATTGAACGGTAAAATCTGATGGTCAATCAACTTCAGGGAGTTTATTCTGTCACTTATCATCGAATCTGACATTTGGGGATGAAAATCAAAGAGAGAATTTAAAACATGTTGAGAAGAATTGCCTCACTAGAGCTAATATGACTAATGTGCCAGTTACTGTCTCATTTCCTTATTAATACAAGTGAACAGGCAGGATGGGGTAACAGGTGGCCCACGGCCAGGTGGTGAAAGTGTGTAAATCACCCGACAACCAAAACCTTAACTCTAACCTAACCACAATTCACATCTTACCACTAAACTTAACCAGGAGCTGATAGATCAAGTTTGTCCTCATTAGGACGAGGCTTTGGTCCTAATGAGGTCCTGACAGGTCCCTCTAAACGACTACACACACAGATAAACACACACACTGTTATCTGTCTCTAGTTGTGAAGACACTACATGAATTACCACATTCCACCTCCTTACCCAAACCTTAACCTTTAACTACCCTCATCAGGACTTTGCATTGACTTCCAACCATTGTGGACATCTTAGCCAAAACCCTTAAACCCAACCTTAGCAACAACTCATCTCTAAACCTCACCTGATCACATCTGACCACAAACCAGAACCAGAACCTCAAACATGTAACTGTCCCTCATGAGGACCAGGCTGTGGTCTCCACGAGGTCCTGACAGGTCACTGTTTGTGCTGGAAAGTGTCCTAAAGAGGCGACAAGCTGCACACAGACAGACACACACACAGACAGACACACACAGGGGTGGAGGGGGTACTCACAGTCGAGGTGCTTCTTCTTGGGTCCGCTGACTTCGTGCGTGGTGGCTTTGCACACCGCCTTGCTGATGGCCGACCCGGTCATGCTGTGCTGCGCTGCAGCGATCCGGTCCGTGATAGACTGGCCTGACATCTCTTATTATTCCTCCCTCTCTTCTTCTTCTTCTTCTTCTTCTTCTTCTTCTTCTTCTTCCTCCTCTCCTCCTCCTCTTCTTCGCTTCAATCCGCACGACAACGACCCGATCCACGGATCAACAACTCGCCGTGACGTCCCTGTCAAGTCGGAGGTGAAGCAGGCGAGTTCTTCTTCTTCTTCTTCTTTCCAGCCGAGCAGTGATGTCGCAAGCGAGACAGAAAGGGGACACGGATGTTTGGCGACGGAGGAAAAGTCCACAATCAATTCTGCCGGAGGATCTAAAGTAAACACCACGACACCGAGGACAGCGGGTGTGTGTTAGCTGACGCTGCAGCACGGGAACCAGGAGCGAGTCCCGCTGTGGACTTTGTAAACACTGCGGAGGACTTTCTGGAACCGAATAAACATCGCTAACCGGCGGGCTGTGACCTGGACGACGGGGCTCTGCAGGGGGGGGAAGTCAATAGTACGAAGAAGTGACGCGAATCCGTGGGAAATCAAAGCTCCGACGGCAGCAACAATGTCCCCCGGGTCCAGACGCTCGAGTTCCTCCCTCCACGTCAACTTGTTAGCCTGCGCCGCGGCTAGCTAGCACTGGCGGCGGGGCAAAGTGGGAGCTAAACCGCCCCACGGGTGGGAAAAGTCACCGAGAACCGAGCAGGACATCCCCTGGAGCTCACGCGGCGAGAGGGTGGGACTGACAGCCCCGGGGAAGGCGCGGGTTCCCCCCCGGAGGAGAGGACACGGGAGGGGCGGCGGGTGTTAGCTGAGAAGCTAGCCGAGGGGGGGGGGGAGCTAACCAGCCGGGGAGCGGGGCGAGAGGCTGAGGTCTGGCGGAGGAGCAGAGCCGGCGACCGCGGTAAGTTACAACCCACAGCCCCCTCCTCAGCTCGGGGCGTTGCTCTCACGGTCCTCGGGCTCGCCTGGGTGCTGTCCTCCGGCTGCTGGCTCCACTTCGGCGGCTCGCTGCTCGTGGATTCCTCGGTGTTCTCTCCGCGGACGGTCCCGGTGCGGTGCCGCTGAGTGGACGGTGTCACTGCCGAGGCTCCACCGGACAAAATGGCAGCGTGAAAAATCAGCTGATCTCACAACCCTGCTGCGTTCAGGGGCCTCCGGTGAGCTCGGATTCTAGGACACCGAAGTGCAGTCACATGACGCGCGTTCAGGGTCCGTTTTTTTTTCCAGACGTGGAAAAAGTTCTGAATTTCTTTGTTTCAAGTAAAAAAGCGAAATAAACTCTGTTAAAGTTTTTAATTTAGGCTAATTTCTCCATTGTGGGATTAATAAAGGATTATCTTATGATATATATCTAGTTTAACTTTAGTTTAGCTTTTAAATCAATCTTATCTTATCTTATCTTATCTTATCTTATTTTATCTGATCTTATCTTATCTTATTTTATCTGATCTTATTATGTCTTATCTAAATTAAGTTTGATTTAGTTTCACACTTTGAATCCAACACAGTGCACGCCTACAAATTGTAGTCACGATTGTTTTAATTTTTTTTATGATATTGCATTGACGAAATTGTTCATGTTATATTTGGTCCAATTACACAATAACTGATATTCAAACCAATCATTAATTTCAGCCCAGACCTAAGACACGAAACCTTTATCAGAGTAATATGTCATATTGTTTTATATGAGCTTGTACAAGCTGAATTTAATGACACGGCTCATAAAAGTGTACAATCTAAAGTAGGCAAACTGTAAAACAATATCAAATGACAGCAGAAGATTGATAAAACATATGAATATAACGTCACAGCTCATCTCTTGAACTGTTGTTATTCTTCCCACTTCTCAGGGCTGTTCCTAGATGGTGTTGATATTTCCCACAGGCTGTGAACGCCTCTGCAGTGCACGGGCTGGGCGCTGTGTGCGCGTGAAGCCTTTAAGGTGTCACGGTTTGAATTGTCGCGGATTCCATGAAACAAACATGTCAAATTTCACACGACCGCGCATCATACGTGTGTTTCTGCCGCAGTGCAACAACTGACCCGCTCGGATCGCTGCCCTGCTCCAACGATACAGCACTCTTTTATTTTGAAATCCCGGTTTAAGGTCGTATCAGATTATTCCTCAGACACCGTGTCCTTGTTTGACTCCAGACTATATGGAACACGGTGTGCTGGCGAGAAGCAGTGGGCTGCACGCTGGAGGGAATCAAACGTGTGGCGGCTGTCTGTGTCTCACATGTCTGGTTGTATGTAGAGATGCAGGGCTGCAGGTTTCACATGCTTCACACAGCTACATGTATGTGATGAGATGCAGGGCTGCAGGTTTCACATGCTTCACACAGCTGCATGTATGTGATGAGATGCAGGGCTGCAGCTCTCACATGCTTCACACAGCTGCATGTATGTGATGAGATGCAGGGCTGCAGGTTTCACATGCTTCACACAGCTGCATGTATGTAGAGATGCAGGGCTGCAGCTCTCACATGCTTCACACAGCTGCATGTATGTAGAGATGCAGGGCTGCAGCTCTCACATGCTTCACACAGCTACATGTATGTAGAGATGCAGGGCTGCAGCTCTCACATGCTTCACACAGCTACATGTATGTGATGAGATGCAGGGCTGCAGGTTTCACATGCTTCACACAGCTGCATGTATGTGATGAGATGCAGGGCTGCAGGTTTCACATGCTTCACACAGCTGCATGTATGTAATGAGATGCAGGGCTGCAGCTCTCACATGCTTCACACAGCTGCATGTATGTAGAGATGCAGGGCTGCAGCTCTCACATGCTTCACACAGCTACATGTATGTAGAGATGCAGGGCTGCAGCTCTCACATGCTTCACACAGCTGCATGTATGTGATGAGATGCAGGGCTGCAGGTTTCACATGCTTCACACAGTTTCATGTATGTGATGAGATGCAGGGCTGCAGCTCTCACATGCTTCACACAGCTACATGTATGTGATGAGATGCAGGGCTGCAGGTTTCACAAGGAATACACACACACAGACAGACTCACACACACATGCAGCAGACACAAACACAAACACACTCATGCAGCAGACATACACGCTGTGTCTGTGTCTGTGCGTGCGTGTGTGTGTGTGTGTGTGTGTGTGTGCTTGTCTGCTACAACCCAGACCACCTCTTCTTTTCTTGACCTCTAATGACCTCTCCTCTTCCAGCCAGAGACCAGACTCTCCAAGATGCGGATGATCGATACCATGAACTGTCTAGAGTGGGTGATGAGGAGTGCACGTTTACACACACACACACACACACACACACACAGACTTTGTCAGCACTTGGAAGCTGAAACTGTGTGTGTGTGTGTGTGTGAGTGTGTTCTTGTGATCCACCTATACGTAACTGTCAGCCTCACTGAGCTCATCTGGTTTCTTTCTTCTCTCGCCTCTGCCAAACCCAATGAAATGTGTGAGTGTGTGCGCGTGTGTGTGGAAAAAATGTACACGCTGCAGAAAAAAGGAAGTGAGACATGCAGCCACAGTCGATGGAAGTGGTTAGCGCTGCACAGACCACCAAAGACGGCCTGGTTTTATTTGATATGCTCTCTATTTCCCAGCACAAGATGCACGAAGGAGAAGAAAAACACAAACCCTCTTTCACAAGCTGCAGCTGCTGCAACCCTGGACCAAATCAACAGTTTCCTAAAATATGATTTGTTGTTTTTGGTTCATGCAGCAATTACTGTTTTTATCCCACTTTCATCCGGAGTCTCGTGAGATTTAATTAAAAGTACAAACATTTCTTTAAGGAAACATGTGCAGCTGAGCTCTGCACATAACGAATTGATGCACGGCAGCACAGAGACTGGCAGGCAGACAGTCACAGTGATGCCTACAGGGGAGGCTGAGTCTCCACCTGACTTGCATGTAATTGAAAGGATGCGCAGAGGCCCCCGGAGCAGAAGGAGGTGAAGCCGGGGTGAACATGCAAAGCGTGGAATCACACCTACACTCTGCTCTTTATGAGGCGTCTGTGCCAAGTGCTGATTTTCAACACGCCGCCCTCACATGCCCCAGCTCACATCTCATCCCTGACTCGGAGTGCGGTGTTGCCATCTGCAGGCGGAAGGGCAGAACTCCCTATTTCCATGGCAACTCCTCGCGTGGATGCGGGGAGCCCCTGTAGCCCTTGGCAACGAGGGCGCTCTCAGGACAGGATTGGTGCCCCTATCAGGGGCTGTCAATCACGGGGTGAGCAGCCACTTTGCCCAAGGCCAATATGGTGGGAGAGATAGGAATAAATCCATTACCAGGCAATCGACAAGGACGGAGTCAGAGATAAACACTCGTAGAGACAAAGGCAAAGGACCCAGAGGTGCACTCAGTTCATCCAGAGTGTGTCACCATGGTTACGATCGATGGAGAAGCATCAGGCGAGGTGATGCAGACCTTGGGTGTCTTGACCTTTATGGTACAGTTACAAACACCAGAAAGTTTCCTCCAGAGTCGAGGAAACTTTACTTGTTAGTTTAACTTTAGTCGTAACTTATTGTCCCCTTGTATCTTTGGTCGTATTTGTCTCCCTGGTGCTCGGC
>NC_047168.1:15115166-15117666 GCF_009819705.1 Hippoglossus hippoglossus
CTGAAACCAGTGTCAGACGCTTAACGGTTTATTTTGTCTCATGAAACTAAAGTTGCCTCCAGGCGAAATCAACAGGGTGGTTCGAAAGGGTTCATTGGAAAAGTACATTTTAAAAGTTCACTAGTTTTTTTTATCTGAACGAGACACATTAAGTTTACACGGTTTTGTCCTTATTAGTCGTATCAGCTCGGTTTTCGTTGTCTTTGCGTCGCCGTGTCGGCTCCATCACTCCTCTTCGCTGATTTGGCCAAAAGGTGCGGCAGAGGGTGGAGCCTGCTTCAAGGGATAGTTCGATAGGTGCGGCGTTAGCATCGCTAGCTCCGGTAGCAGACATTTAGGCTCGACTTAATGAGGTCAGATATAAAATAATCAGTTGCATGGTGGATTTGGGGGATTATTAAAACCATCGATGACACTTTGATGGGTTAGAATTTGTATTTCCAGCGACTAAACCCACACGACGACAAAGAAAACCTCCGTCTCCCAGGAGGCGGAAAGAAATACTGAGTAACCGTGAAATCTGCAATAAACAAATAAGATGAAATTGTGATGTTTTGTTCCTCCGAGCACCACGGCGAGATCTGATAAGGACATAAGGATGATTCTGAAGTCTGTTGTTTCATCGAGTTATTTGACCGGTGGCCGGCGCGGCCCCGCACTTGACTGACTGTCTCTCCTGCGAAGTGTCGATGGATCTCACAAAGAGAAGCTGCTCACAGCGAGCGGAGATTGGACACATGCTGCTGGGAAAATGAGGCTCGGTGATGAGCTATTCATGAGGATTCCTGCGAAATCACAGAGTATTGTGCAAAAGGATGAACAGCTAAGAAGAGAGAGAACATAAGTGAGAACACACACTGCTTTTTTCGATCTAGCACATAATTATGCGGTAGAGAGAAAATCTTTGTGACGAGGTTCCTTCTCAGTCTAAAACCCTTCCACCTGTTCTGTGGTCCCTATTCAGCCCAGAGGTGAAGAAATGACGACAGGACGAGTGAATACCTCTAATAAAGTGAAATAAAGGCTCATTTATAGGCGAGTTTTAAAAAGCCAAAGCTTTATGTCAAGAGAAAAGGAAGCTGCAGCAAAAACTAACACACAGACTGAATGATTCATAAGCAACCTGAAGATATTCATACACACAAAGTGCTATAACACGACATTAATCCACTTTCAAACCACTGTGAACACATTTTTATTATATGTGTGGAATAAACGGACCCGACATGTTTTCACGCGGATCTCCTCATGTGTCTGGTGCATTGCGGCGCCCCTGTGTGGACTCCTGAGGGAATGCGGGGGCGTGCACTGAATGCTCTAATGCGTTGACCTTTGACCTGAGCTGCGCTGACCATCATGGACGAAGAAAATCATCTCCTGATCGCTGCCTAAAGAATAAATGAAAATCAGATAAAGCGCAGGCCTACACTGTAAAAAAGACAATTGTTGGACCAACTTAAAAAAATGTCTTCAATGGGGAACACACATAGGAATTGAGTTTTTTCAAATTCAAGTTAATTGTATTAGTACAACTTAAATGAAGTTGTTTCCCATTGAAGAACGTGATGTCATCCTGTCAGGAGGTGAAACTACCCAATCAAATCATGATCATGTAAAACCGGAAGAATCCAGACATCTCAGGATGAGGAAGAGGAGCCGTACACGTAGAAGACGAAGACGTCAACTTGGACAGACGAGGAGAATCCAGAGCTTTTGGCGATACGAGTCTGACCCGGACAATCTCCTGCTGCCGCTTCACATGAGAAACACTAACTCCAGAAAATATCCAGACCCAATATTCTGGACACTTTCCAGAGTTCACGTCCGAAAACTGTTTATAAAAGAAACAACGTCACGGTGGCTGTTTCAAAATAAAGGACCTTTTTGAGTGGGAATGATGGGATACATTTTTTTAACTTAATTTCTGTTACAAAAATAAAATCTGTGGAAGCAGAGGGAGAGGAGACGACTTTAAGTTACAACATATTAATATTTCAGCAGTGGTGTCCTCTCTCTCCGTCTCCGTCCTGTCTCCTCGTTCGCTGCGTCAGTCGTTGTCTCTGTCTCTGGATTTGGACGAGGGGCAACCGGAACACCCGCTCAGTCCCTTCTCCTTCTGGTTGTAGTCGAAGTGCGGCAGAACCACGCTGTCCATGGCTTCGCTTTTGGTCGTCGCGCTGGTGGCTTCGCTCGTGACTCGTTCCTCCTCCACAGACATGATGCTTTTCACCAAACACGTGATGGCGGCGTCGATGTTGGTGTTGTCCTGGAGAGAGGGGGAAGGTAAAAGGCCGTTTAAAGTGTAGAACCCTTAACTCAAGACAACAAAACTTTTCATCAACAATGTACAAACGTTCTTCTCATTCACTTTAAAGGTTTTCAGATTCTTTTTCAACCTGAAGGGTAAATGTGACACAGACGACAAGACAGAAAAGTGTGAAGACGAGAAGTGAAAAACAGAGAGGAAAGAACAGCTAATTGATTTACAGAGGAGGAGGAG
>NC_047168.1:15122666-15130166 GCF_009819705.1 Hippoglossus hippoglossus
AAGAACCTGACGGAGAAATACAATTATTCAAATGAGATTGAAATGATCCTGTTTTAGAACAACAGGCCAACAGAGCGGAGGGAAATGAAAAATGAGTTTATGTAAGTTTTGTTATTTTGAGTCACAGCCTCATGATTCATCAAATTACAAGTTTGATCTCAATCACACACGCACGCGCCTCCTTGCATCATGTTTACAAACTACACCTCCCATCACGCAGTGCCTGGTCTGTGCCTCCACTTCCGTGACTGCGCACTGATCCATGCGCGCGTGCCCCATCTCAGTGCACGCGTCTTCCTTCCTCTTGTTGCACGAACTGTGCAGGAAAACTTCTCTGCAGAATAAACAGAGGTTTTCATATTTGTATTCTTATTTCCCCACGTGACACCGTGACAGTGTATTTAGATAAAAAACCCTAAAGAGGCTGAAATGAATCCGGACTCTTCACACAGCAGAAACAAACATGTCCTCATCCACCATCTGGGTCATATTTATAATATAATAATATCATAATCACATATTTGCATAGAAAACCCCCCATTACACCGGGTTGTCTTTTATTTTCCTGCAATATAAAATCCATCCGGGATGTGTGTCCGCGCCGGTGCTGCGCCTCTGCTCGGTCCTGTACGGTAGTGGTACTGATGCGGGATGAGTCAGGCGATATGATGCTGCTGCTCGCGCTGCCATTTCATCAGCAGAGCAAACCTCCAAACACACACAGCAAACACCGACATGACACCGCGGGATTCCCCTCCGACAGCACACTGCCTCCCGCCCGCGTAACGCACCCGTTCCGAGCCGAGCCGTGTCCCCGGGCGCTTTCGTTCCTGCGCAGATCCGGGTTGTTTTCGATCGCACCTGCTCCTCGGTGCGGTTTGTTCCTCCAGCTCCGCGCTCGGGCCTGATACTGAGGAGGAGGAGATCAGCCCTGACTCCGGGGCCTTGCACCGTCCTCCAGCCCGCTGTCATCGCGGCTCCACGACGAGCATCGACGCCTGGAGGCTTCGTCGCGGTTTCGCTTTGGGTTTTTTTTTTTCGCTGCGTCCTTCCCGGATCGCTGCCGCCAGACCCGCCGGTGCCATGGAGCCCGCGTCCGCCTGGTCCTGAGAAGAGCCGACACCTCTGGCCTAAGGTCCTCTTCACCCCTGCTCCGAGCAGCAAGTAGGCTCCTTCTTCCTCATTCGCAGCCTGCATGTCGGTTTATCTATCCGGCCACGATGCGTAAAAGTGGGTTAACGCACAGGCCCCCCCACCACAGGTCAGGTCGTGATGTGCACGGGTCTAATTATAACCTGCAACAAAAACAACCTGCTCTAGACCCTCGTCCCGATCTTGATTAGCATCTTCTACGCGTGGGGATTAAAGCCGAATTAGTGCGTAAATGTATTCCGGACATATAATGTGCCACAGCTACAATAAGAAACCAGCCAATAACACGATCTGAATATGTATTTATTTAAATGTGACATGAAGCAGGTTGTCGCTGCTCATCCTGGATCTGCATCTGCCCGCGAGGCTGCTGTTCACCGGGGATTCAGCCGATAGTGTTTGCATACCGACCGGGCTACGCAACCCGACTCCACAGGGACACGCAGGGGGTGATGGGAGTCTGGCTCCCTGCCCGCCTGCATGGCCTGGTCCAGGGGGGGGGGGGGGGGGGGGGGGGGGGGTTGCTGCGTGTGTAGCGTGAAGATACACATCAGGATTGATATCATCTGTGGCCCCCTCAGTAATAAGTTGATAGCCTAGATAATCACGTTTTCTCCCACAGGCTGTAAACCGTCTTCTTCCTCCCACTTGATCTGCAGCTGGTCCTTCATTTATCTGAGAGGACATTTTAAAAAGTCTTCCTCTGGAAACACTGAGAAATCACAAGGGGGGGGGGGGGTGCAATTAAAACAATGCCTGTCAGTCAATGAACTCTGCCTTGATCCAATCTTGAAATACAACCTTTAATTGGCTTCTTAACCCCCCCCCCCCCACACACACACACACACACACACACACACACACACACACACACACACACACACACACTCACACATAACAGGCTTATACTGTGCCTCTTTGTATTCGCGGCGTGATTGAATTAAAACCACGAGATATA
The DNA here is from genome assembly GCF_009819705.1 of Hippoglossus hippoglossus. Taxonomy (NCBI): domain Eukaryota; kingdom Metazoa; phylum Chordata; class Actinopteri; order Pleuronectiformes; family Pleuronectidae; genus Hippoglossus; species Hippoglossus hippoglossus. The sequence goes on from NC_047168.1 coordinate 15,124,777, forward strand.
TGAGAAAATCCTCTTATGCTTTCCTCGTCGCTTGATGTTTTAATGCGGCTGCTTTTTGGATTATTGGCCCTTTTGGATATGAGGACTCCGAGTGTGTGACCTTCCATTTTTAGAAAGAAGAGACGTTTTATTATACCTCGATTAATAGCAGTAAAAATAGTATGATACTCCAATAACAATCTGAATGAAGGTCGTTCTGTGTACTTTTACTTCAAGTATTTAGCATTTTTCCAGTTAGCTTCCGTAGCTACAAGCGTAGTGTGCAACTTAGATCTACTCTAATTTCATTATATGACAATAAAGATACATTATAAATCCATACAGACATAAATACAAGTTCCTATAGTTGTCGAATGTATACAAATTACATTAGAATAAACTTTAGTAATAAGCTAATGTTCTCTCTGTTTCTGTGGCTCAGGCACGCGCCCTCGCACGCGTCTCTCTGACGAGGCAGGCCGACCGACAGACCGAGCGACAGACCGAGCGACAGACCGAGCCACAGACCTGCAGAGCGACAGACAGCCGAGTCATGGAGGCGATCTGGCTCTACCAGTTCCGGCTGATCGTCATCGGGGACTCCACGGTGGGCAAGTCGTGTCTGATCCGGCGGTTCACGGAGGGCCGCTTCGCCCAGGTGTCGGACCCCACCGTCGGTGTGGACTTCTTCTCCCGGCTGGTGGAGATCGAGCCGGGGAAGCGGATCAAGCTGCAGATCTGGGACACGGCGGGTCAGGAGCGTTTCAGGTGAGAACACCAGCAGGTTTTCAGCCTCACGATGCCTCTGTGACAGGTGCACTCTGGGAAACGCAGTGCAGAAACACCTCAGCGATGAAAGACTGAATCTGTGGTTTGTCGCTTTCATTTTCATTAATTTGGAAAGTGAAAGAGTCACGTGTGGAGTGAACGTTTAACTGTGAAAGCTGTTTTCAGACATGTGTGAAGGCAAATGTCTGAGTGAGAACCTCTGGAGTCTCTGTGGACTTCCCTTAAGAGACGAGCTGCTGAGATCCAGAGATTGATAGGCTTCCTTCAGGCGGAAAGCCTGACCTCTGACCTCTGACCTCTGTGTCGGAGGGTGGAGATCAATAAAGTGGAGTCTCATTATTACAGAATTAGAAAGATTAGATATCGGATGAACAGCTGACATCACACATTTAAATCAGAGAAAAGAATTAGTGATGCTTTTATCCAAATTAGAAATAATGTGGTTTACATTCTACCTTTGTCCAAATTCTCTTAAATTCAGGGTTTAACTAAAGCAAAAAAACTAATTGATGATGATTAGCACTAAATATCTGTGAAGACTTCTTACCCGAATTTAAAGACACATAAGCCTGCAGGTCTAAAACTGGAATTTCTACCTGGAACTAGTTTGTTTAGCTGCGTTTAAGAAAGATCCGGGATTTAAACGAGATCTGAGGTGACGCAGGTGAATAAATGACCAGAGGGGTTTGTTCTACGACGGGAATCATAACTGAAACGTCGTTTGTTTTCATGCTGTGAGAAGTCGTTTCAAATCGAGTTTAGGGTTAAAGTTTGTAGGATTTAGTGGCATCTAGTGGTGAAGTTGCAAATTGCATTCAAACGTTCTTGCTTTCCGAGACTGTCGGAGAAGCTTCGCTAGAGCCGCTGTTTAGTTTGTCCCATAGACTCTATATAAAGAGTGAAGCCAGGTCCGGGTCGCCCCCTGGTGGCTGCAGTATGGCTCATAAATCCTGCCTCCTCCATGTTAGTGGATGGGACATGGGCCAAAAACACAGTGGTTTGTGTCTCTTGAGCAAAACACGTTGAACTCCGACACACTGATCAGAGTAAATGTAACTTAACACTATGAATGCTAATGTTTCTCTCACACACACACACACACACACACACACACACACACACACGCACACACACACACACGCACACACACTTGACAGACGGCGACCGGTCTCACCTGTCACGATTACCGTCTCCATGGCAACAGTGACAGGTCCCTGTGACAGCGAAGGACGAAACGTTTTTTTTTTTTTTCTTCCCCAATCCGCAATGCAAAACACCACGGGGGCCATTTTGGCTCGAGAGAAGTAGACGAAGAGGAGAGTTTCTTACAAACACTCTTGACCTCTGGTTCGTTCCTCCTCTAAAGGAATCGCTATTGGACGTCTCTCACGTCAACAGTCCCCTCGACTCGTCCACTCAGGTCGTCGCTCTGTGTTGAGATGTTTAGAGATTGTGTCACTTTTTGATTCGAGTGAATCTGCCTCATCTCCTCATCTCGTCTCGTTCTATCGTGTGAATCCCTCCCTGCTGGTGATTATATTTCACCTCCTCCTCCTTTACTGTTTCCTCTCCCTCCACTAATCCTCCCCTTTTCTTGGAAACCTGTAATTGTCCTCCTCGTGGTGTTTGTGTGGACGTCGTCTCTGAGAGGAGACAGTCGGAGGATGAGACGCCTCGTCGCAGGGCTGTTGTGCGTTAGTGTGCGAGCGCAGTGTCGACTCCTGTCAGAGTCGAGCAGCGCTCCTCCCAGTCTGACTGCAGGGACGAAGTTCTTATGTAAAATACAAGATCGCTTCCTCTCAGGTTTTTAAATGATGAGGATGACAGTATTGCTGCTTAGTTATTAATCATAGAGAATTGGCTCTTCAGCATCATCAGTTTTAATGACTCAAGATAAAAATATAGATCTTTATTAAATATTTGTTGGAAGTTGGATCCTATAATCAGTGCCTTCAGGATTTCAGGATTTAGATTTTCTTATTAAAAGATATATGAACATCTTTGTTTTTAATGTCTTTCAAATGTTCAAAATCACAGGGTTTCGTTCTGAAAGACAAATTTCACAAAGGAAGCTGAAATTAAAATATATAATGTCGAGACTATCACAGACTAAAGCTGCTTCCAGAGATGCACTGAGCTCTAGAGGGGCTGTGGCTGCATCTGTGTGTCAATCATCAAAACTAAATTCCTCACAATACCAAACAAAACTATCCAGATAATCGTTCTCTCACACCTCACATCCGTGGAGTTTGTTCTCAGCTCCTCCACCTGACACCTTCATCTCACTCCTTCTTTCACGCCTCCAGTTTCTCTCTGGTTATATTTTCCCCTGGATTCTTCTTCTGTTCCTCAGACGAGGCTCATTCTCTTCGTCTCTTTTTCCTAAACTTGGATCTTTACCCAGTGTTGTGCACATGTGTGTACCTTCTAAATCAAATTCAGCCGTTTCAATAAGGGTAATGTGGGGTTCAGTGTCTTGCCTCAGGACACCTCTGAATGCAGACTGGGGGAGCTGGGGATCGAACCACCAACCCTTCTGTGTGACGGACGACCCGCTCCACCTCCTGAGCCACAGAGTCCGAAACTGTTGCTCTGTTGTTCTTCAACCAAAAAGTGAAACAGTCCTAAACCTCAGATCGCAGAGAAAGGAGAAAAACTTTTAATTGTTAAACTTGTTGAGTATTTAAGAGTCTTAATTATTGACTCTAATTTAAATGTATAAACCATAAAGTATATTTCAGGTGTATTTATCAAACATAGTTTATTAAACATAGCTTCATTCATATCTAATGTATTTGTGATGTTCATGCACCCTATGCTGTCACCACATGTCTCTTATTGTGCCACCTGCTGGTCACAGGACAGTACAACAACAATACGACCAGAACCTCTTTCATTACACTGTTGCAGTTTCATTATAAAATAAAATGTATTGAGTCAAATTATTGGGTTTATCGTGCTTGACGAATGAAACGTTCTAATCCTTCCCTTCATTCCCCCCCCCCCCCCTGCAGGTCCATCACCAGGGCTTACTACCGCAACTCTGTGGGCGGGCTCCTCCTGTTCGACATCACCAATCGCCGCTCCTTCCAGAACGTCCACGATTGGCTGGAGGAGGCTCGTAGCCACGTCCAACCCCACAGCATCGTCTTCCTATTGGTCGGCCACAAGTGCGACCTGGAGGCCCAGCGCCAGGTGTGTGCGGTATAAAAGCGAACTGCCGGTGTTGTGCTGAAACTCCAGAGTGGGAGTGAGAGTGGCTCTTTTGAAGGTTGCAGGATGTGTCAAGTTGATCAAAGTTGTGCAGTCGTTTTAAAAATAACCTTTTGTTTAATTTTAGATCAGGCGAGTCGTCACGCGTTTGTTTGAAGCAAAAATAAATCCATAATCACCAAATTAGATATTACAGGATTACGCTGAGAAGCACAACGGTGTGTCTACACTCATATCATCAAATCTAGATCAATATTTAAATCAGATAAACCAGGAAATTATGTTTCCTGTCTTCACCACTTGATCTCGATTTATTCACTGACTTCCTGTTGAAGTAGAATACATGTTTCAAAATCAAAGTGAAGCTTCTCACATTCTCAGAATGTTTTCTTCTCTGACCTGGATCTGCACCAAAATTGAATTGGTTCTTTCCCGACCCATACCACATCCTTCCACCCAGTTTAGTAGTAATCCGTCCAGTAGTTATTACGTAATGTAGTTCACCAAGAAACAAACCTTACCACTGTGAAAAGCATCAGAACCAAGGCAGGTTTATTAGCTCGTACACTGATTCGGTTGAAATGGCCTTAGTTGTAGCGTACTTTAGTTATTGGGCTAAATTTGTGACCGTGATGATCTGTATTTAAGATTTTTAAAATTTCTACTGTGGTTCTCCGGGAGTGTTTTATATCTACAATTCTTTACCGACCTTCTAGGTGAGCCGTCAGGAGGCAGAGAAGCTGGCGGGGGCTTACGGGATGCGCTACATCGAGACGTCGGCCCGTGACGCCATCAACGTCGAGCACGCCTTCACCGAGCTCACCAGAGATATCTTCGCCTTGGTGCGGTCCGGCGACATCACCATCCAGGAGGGCTGGGAGGGCGTGAAGAGCGGGTTCGTCCCCAACGTGGTTCACTCCTCCGAGGAAGTGACCAAGAGCGACCGCCGCTGTCTCTGTTGATCTGGAACGAGTTTGACGATGGGACTGAAGGTGAAAAGGGGAGGAAGGACTCGGAGGGGAGCGGCTGACGGACTGAGGCGTCGGCCGCGTGACTCAAACTGCTGGAAACCCTCTGTTCTTTCTTCAGACTGAAAACAAACAGGGATTGTTTGAGGAATTTCAATGAGAAGAAGGTAGAAGGCGGCAATGAACACTTTAAACGTGAGTGGACGGCTGAAGGGATGTGACGATTTATAAATACGTTTTATCCGTTGGAGATGAAGGATCACAGACCGAGGGCTCCCATGATTCAACTCCTTTAGTTTGGTTTGTAGGATCGTTGCCTCGGAGTCTTAGAAAGGCCTTAGAAAGAAGACTCATTTCGGTTCTTCGCCAAAATGAGATGACGCCCTCGACTCGTGTCGTCGTTCTTTCTCCCATCATCTCTTCCTTCACCTCTTCTCCCTC